>NC_137968.1:8993896-9014102 GCF_963924665.1 Micromys minutus
AACCATGGCACATCAAATCTCTGCAGGTCTAGATGAATCCTGTCTCACTGAGGCCAGACAAGGCAGCCAAGTCAGGGGAGAAGAATCCATAGACAGGCAACAGGCAGCTTTAGGGACAGCCCCCACATCAGTTATTGGGGAGCCATATGTGTAGAGGTCCTGGGTCTACCATGTATTCACACTTTGGTTGACGGTTTAGTCTCTGAGAGCCCCTAAGGGTTCAGGCACGTTGATTCTGTTGGTCTTTCCGTGGCACTCCCATCCCCTCTAAGGCCCTCAATGCCTCCTGCAACTGGTCTATAAGACTCCCTGAGTTTCAGCCAATGTTTGAATGTGGGTCTCTGCATGTGTTTCAGTCAGCTGCTGTGTGGATCCTCTCAGAGGACAGATATGCTAGGCTCCTGTCTGCAAGCACATCAGAATATCATTAATAATGTCAGGGATTGGTGCTTGCCCACGGGATGGATCTCAAATTGGGCCAGTTATTGTTTATCCATTTCCCTAGACTCCGACCCATGCACCTTTCCTGCGTTTCCTGTGGACAGGACAAATTCTGGGTCAAAAGTTTTGTGGGTAGGATGGTGTCTTTACTGCCCCGTTGGGGTTCCTGCCTGGCTACAGGAGGTGGCCTCTTCAGATTCCACATCCTGAGTGTAGTGAGTCACAACTAAGCCACCCATTGATTCAGGGTTCTCTAGAGTCACCGAACTTATGGGTAGTCTCTATATAGTAAGGGAAATTGTTGGTGATTTAGAGTCTGTCGACCAACTCCCCAACAACGGTCAATGGCATCTGTGAATGGAAGTCCAAGGATCTAGCAGTTGCTCAGTCCCACAAGACAGGCTGGTGAAGAAGAGAGAATCTTCCTTCTTTGAATGTCCTTTTGTAAGTCTCCAGAAGAAGGTGTGGCCCAAATTAAAGGTGTGTATCACCTCGCCAGGATCTGGGATTTGTTTTGTCCCAGATGACCTTGAACTCAGAGATGCCCTTGCCTTAGTTTCCTGGGCTTCACTAGCCACTATGCCTCAAGATCTCCATGCCAAGATCCAGGCCAGAAACTTGTGTCTCCCAGCCTCAAGATCAGGATCACAGGTGAGCCTTCCAATTCTGGACTGTAGTTCATTCCAGATATAGTCAAATTGACCACTAAGAATAGCCACTAGAATCCACCCCTTGTCAATGTGACCCAAATTAAATCTCATGTCCACATAAAACAATAACAAGGTCAGGAATACGCCTAACATAATACAAGTATTCCTCCGACAATCACAAACACATTTGTAAATATACAATGGGGCAATGTCCCTTGGGAACATTCTTTTAGTGTCTCAACTTAAATACCAATTAATGTTAAAGAAATTGGAAGAAAGACAAATGTGTTCTTAACAAAATAAAACAGAAGCATTCATATTACTTTACAATTCTCATTTCAGCAACTGGTTATATGACCTTAGCTGGTATTTATAACTACTTTCCTCTACTACCCATTCTGTATTTTCCCTACCCTCTGCAAGCACCTCAGCAGGTCTTGGCTCTTTTCCTGGAGGAGTGACCCATACTTTCATCCCTGATGGGTCTGTCTGTGTCCTTTGACACCTTGCTTAGATTAGGCTGTTGTAGTTTCCCATTGACTTTAATCACAGGACAAGGTAGCACTAAAAGATGCCCTAAGGAATCTCCTGGTACTCCTGTGCAGACGATCCCTTAGGGTGTCTCTTAGTACTGCCTTGTCCTGTGATTTTACTTCCATTGTGGAGAGGCAACCCGATTTCCCCATGGTAATCTGGATCTATCACCCCTGCTAACACTGTTATTCCTTTCTTAGCCTGTTGGTTTAAGGGCATTAGAAACCCAAGATGACCAGGGGGAAGTCTGAGCTTCCAGGTCAATGGAATGTTTGTTGTGGCTCCTGGTAGAAACACTCCCCCTCTGACACGATCTACTCTCTCTCTCCCCATACCTGGTCCTGAAACTCTACCATTCCTCTCTCCACCCCCTCTCACCCAGTTCCCTCTCCTCTTCTGCCTCCTATGACTTTTAAAGTAATATTTAAGCTCCCTCTCTTGGGCCTTCCTTCTTGTTTAGCTTCTTTAAGTCTGTGAACTATAACGTGAGAATCCTGTACTTTATAGCTAATATCCACTCTTCAGTGATGATATACCATGCATGTCCTTTTGGGTCTGGGTTACCTCACAAAGGATGCTATTTTCTGGTTACCTCACATGGGATGCTATTTTCTGGTTCCATCCATTTGCCTGCACACGTTAAACATCCTTAACACATTCCATAATGACACCCTCTCTTCAGAATCTTACATCCCTTCCACAATTATCTCTGCCCACTCTTCCAATATCACTTCTCTCTCCTCTCATCCAACTGATGTAATTTTTTGAAGACTCAGATGAAACATTGCCTTTTCCATTCTCTATTCCTGCATGTGCAAAACAGACTTGAAATCATCTTTTCTAATGCTCTGTTTTGAAAATGAAGTTTTATTTCAGAGCCTGACATACTTTAGCTAATATGCAAGCATTGTTTGCTGCTATTAGACTGCATTCTGGTACATTGTTTTTTTGTTTTGTTTTGTAACTTGACACAGGCAAGTTTCATTTGTCAGTTGGTCTAAGTTGACTAGGAAAGCAATGAAAAGCAACCCAATATGCAACATTTCTCCAGGGACTCCAATTCCATTTCTGCATCTAGTTTCCTTATCTTGAGTTCCTCCTGTCTTGACTTCTTTTCCTGATAAACTGTTACCTGCAAAGATAAAATGAGCCTTTGCTTCTGCAGTTGCTTGGTCATGCTGTTCATCAGAGTAACAGCAAGCAAACTAGGGCAAATATTGGCGGCACCAGAGAGTGGGCTATTGATGGGACAGACCTGACCATGTTGTTATTGGAGGATAGTTGAGGATTTTGGAAATTTGGGATGAAAAAGCTCCATGTGTCCAAAGCTTATTGAGTTATTGTAGGAACTTGGAAGACAAGGTTGAGATTAATTCAGAACCGATGAACGTTTGAGAGTCCTTCAAAGACATTCATGTGATAATTTAAATCAAGAACCTGCGATTTCCAGTCGTTTGGAGATGAACAACAAGAGACCAGAACTCCTGAAGTGAGACTTTGTATTAGGGGGAAAAAAGGATGGTGAACTTAATAGGAAAGAGAAAAATCAGCTATGATTAAGAGACCAGCTCGTTGAAGTTAAATCTTCTGAGAACAGCTTCTCAGTGTTCGGAGAGCAAGCTTTATCTTCTGTAGGCCCACCAGGTCAGAATTGTCCACCTGGTTCCAGTGTGGATAACATGAAAGCTGCAGGACTGTAGGGGTTATGGAGAAGCTGAAGTTTCGTATTGTGGCAAGCCAGGAAAGACCACTGGTCGTATTTCAGTGCATGTGCCTTCTTTAGTTATGTTTCCATTTAATTTCAGCAATGCATTTTTAGTTCTTAATCTGTGCCAGACTGCTAGATTCATATGATAAAACCACTGAAATACAGTCTCCCTGAAAAGGAATTCCCAGCAGGGCAGAAGGAAAGAGATATAAAGCAAGAATTACACTGCAGTAATATGAACAATTACGTTTATATGATATATATAAGCATTTCAACACAGTGGTCTGATTAGGTTGAAAGTATGCACACAGCTAACATGTAAGTTTTATTTGTTTGGTTCTTAAGGCAAAGCAATCACTAGTTCTTGTATTATCTTTGGAAGGTGACACTTTCTTGACCTCATTCTTCTGCTCTGGAAGGACTGTTCTGGGACTCTTTATGTCCTGATTACACCTCACTCCTATGTGAGAATTTCCAGAAGCCCCCGAGTTCTGCTGTCATCTTCACAAAAGAATTCGGCAGAGAAGAGGGGGCTTTGGAGGGGGTTAACCCATTCTCTTCACTTAGCACCTCATATAAAGCTAAGATTGACAGCTAATTCCCGTCAGGTTCTGTGGCCCTTCATCATGTGACTAGAAGGATGTAAAGAAATGGAAGGAACTGTCACTGTTCTTCCTCATCTGCCCCCAACACCAGGACCTGGAATGTAGCTACTCCATTATTTGGAAGGGACATAGTAAGCCACAGTACTTTGGCGTGTCTCAGAGGAATCTGAGCTGTAAAGAGTTTATACCAGTTGGTAATCTAAATAAACCATTAACTAATTCAGAATACCTCTGTATTTGTTAAGTATTTCTATTTCTCTGTCTTTTTATAAAATACACCATATCTGTTTCCCCTGGCTTGAAAGCTTCTAATCATACAAATAAATACTGTCTGTCTGCTGTGATAGGGTTACTTACAGACAGAATATGGTGCTACTGAGGCTAGTATCGTTAATTCTATTGGGTCAGGAATGAAATGCAGTTTATTTCATCTACATCCCATGTACATTAACACCATTTAAAGCTGTGATAAGTTTTGGAACCAGTCATATATAGTACCTTCTAGATATATATTATCTAGATATATAGTATCTTCCTCCACCTTCTGCTCCTTCTCTTCCTCCTCCTCTTGCTCCTCCTCCTCTTTCTCCACCTTCTCTTCCTCTTCCTCCTTCTCTTGCTCCTCCTCCTCCTCTTCCTCCTCTTTTTTCTCCCCCTCCTTCTCTTTCTCTTCCTCCTTCTCCTCTCCCTCCTCCTCCTTCTCCTCAACTTCCTCTTCCGCCTCCTCCTTCTCCTCACCCTCCTCACCCTTCTCTTCCTCCTCTTCTTCCTTCTTCTCCTCTTCCTTTCTCTTCTTCAAGGTAGCAATTCTCACTGGACCCAGAACTCACCATTTGGCCAGCAAGGCCTCCGGAATCTAATTGCCTTTGCATATAGATGAGCACCACCACAAATGGCTTTTGGACTGAGTACTAGAGCCTTGGGCTCTGCTCTTAATTTTTGCACAGAAAACCTTGTTCACCGATCTATCTCCTCAGTCCGCGGTTGCACTTCAAAGCCTATCGGCCTATCTAAACCTGCAGCTTGTGTCTCACCTGAAGCTATAGAAAACTGTTTTTAGTTACATTCTTGTATCCATTCTTGACACTTTGAATATAAAACCACAAGAGTCCTTAAAATTGTCAATAGCTTTTTGGCATTCTTAGCACACACACAAAAATCCTCAGGTGGACCTGAAATGGTTTGTCTTCCCAGTCCCCCCCCCCCTTTTTTATTGCTCCTGCCAAACTCCTCAGATTCAATTAGTTCTTTCCTATCACCCTCCTTTATCACCACAGTCCCTCTGTGTGCATGCATGTCTGTGTGTCTGTGTGTGTCTATGTGTGTGTGTGTTTGTGTGTGTGTGTGTGTCTGTGTGTGTGTCTTTGTGTGTGTGTCTGTGTGTGTGTCTGTGTGAGTGTGTGTGTGTGTCTGTGTGTGTATGTGTCTGTGTATGTGTGTGTGTGTAGATCAGCTGCCAACCTCACCCTTGATTGTTCTTGGCTTGTTTATTTGTTTGTCACCCCCGTTTTTCTTTTATTGAAAATAGATTTTTTTTCAGAGATTTTATTTTGTTTTTTGAGGCAGAACCTCTTACTGAACTTGGAGCTTGCTGGTCACGGCATATACTAATTTGCCAACAGGACCCAGCTTTTGAACTATTACAGATGTGTGGCAGCAGACCCAGCCTTGGCTTTGATTTCTATTTTGTCAGTGTAGTATTTTGTGCTGGGGATACACACGTGCGTGCTCATGCTTGTGTAGAAAACACTTTCTAGGTTGTGACACCTCCACAGCTCACCCACTCTGACTTTAATGTCCTGAGTGTTTCTTTTCTTATTTTTATTAATTCTCCCATTTGTTTAAATTTTCTCCCCCCTCCCTCCCTCCCTCCTTCCGTCCCTCCCTCTCCCTCTCTCTCTCTCTCTCTCTCTCTCTCTCCCTCCCTCCCTCCCTCCCTCCCTCCCCCCCTCTCTCTGTCTCTCTGTCTCTGTCTCTCTCTTTCTCTCTCTTTCTTTCTATCTATTTTTCGTTTTGAAGCTACTCTCACTGTAGCCCAGGGTGGCCTGAAACTTGTGTGTTGATCTTTCTGTCTCACCCTTGTTGGTGAACCAGTATGCCTGCTTTCTTTTCCTTATGGGTACACTACTTATGTGCATACAACTAAACACCATGGTATTACTTTTTGTTTGTTTATAAACCAAATGTAACTGAAATCTTGATGCATCCTGAGATCAGATATTTTATGTTCAACATTATGTTTAAAGGATTTGTCTATGTCACCGATTGTGTAGTGTGTTTATATTTGTATAAAATACTATACAATTCAAAGTCTTCTATAGAGTTGCAGAACTTTGGAGTTTTCAGTTTAGGGCTAGAATAAACTATAAATGGTTTAAATAAACTTTCCTGTGCTTATATTGCCTTTATACATACAGTCATTTTTCAAAGTATATGCCCATGGATACCAACTGTTTCTTACCGCTGAGTTGGTTAGCTTGATTGTCTGTTTAATTGGATTGAGAAATAACTGAGAGTAACCTATGTATGGGTGGATCTCTGAAGGTATTTCCTAGGAACACTAGCATAGAAGCTGAGTGGAAAGACCAACCCTGGATGTGGGCAGCACGGTCCATGAAGCTAGAGTTCTGCATGAAAGAAGACATTAAAAGAAAAAGGTATGCAACATGGCTTTGAGTTAGCTCTGATTACCACCACTGCCTGCAGATACCACACAACAGCTTCTTCTCTTTTTCAGAGCGGAATCGCACCATGGACTGTCCAGGGACTTCCACATCTTCAGCCTCAGACTGGAACTGCATCACGGGCCTCACTTATTCTGGGGCTTCGGGTTTCTTTGCCTAGGCATCTCCCAGCTTCTCTGGCTCCATCACATGAATATAGCTGTCATCAGACTAGTCAGTTTCTAACTGTCTGAGCCAAACTGATAAACCATATAAAGCAAATACTATTATCTCTCTTTTAGATTGGTTCTGTTTTTTTTTCTAGAGAATCATGACTAATGAAAAACTAAATACTCAAGATTATATTATATTAGACAATTTTCTATCACTATGAGAAAATATTTGAAATTAACAACTTAACCGGAGGGAAGACAGCTTTGTTTATGGGATAAGAATGTCATGGTAAAGAACCCATGACAGAATAGACTGGTTTACACAAAGGCAGCCAGGGGCCAGGGATAAGGAAATGAAGAAGGGGTCACAAAGACAGAGTCAAGGGCAGAGATAGACAGAAACAGAAACAGAAAGAGATGGAGGGGGTGGGAAGATATACAGAGACAGACAAAGATAGACAGAGACAGAGGGAGAAACATGGTAGAGTTAAAAATCTTCAAGAACACAATTTCTTTCACAAGGTCTCATCTCCTTGTGGTACGGCCATCTCTCAATGGTGCCACAGGCTAGACACTAGACTTTCAGTTTCTGGTCACTAAGTTAATATCTAATCTAGTGCCACAACCACACACGGCAGTTACTTATTGCGATGACCTGCCATTTTAATCATGAAAATATAATTAAAATGTGCTTAATCTATTTTTAAAATAAACTGATGTTTCATAAAATAACAGTATGGGACAAAAGATTAAAAGATTATAGATTATAGGGTACCTGGACTACACAAGGCCTTGGGTCTGATTCTAACCACCCAACCAAAAAAACAAAATATCACTCTCCACTTGATCCAAGGATGCCCATTAAAATCCCTCCTAATCCAAATGGGACTTTGAAAAACTTCCCATTGGAGAAAATGGATACCATTTCTCTCCTTCCTTAATGTGAGCTTCCCCAGTATTTGACATTTTAGGTCAAGGTCTTGAAAAACCCAACCTTAGATTCACATTCGGGCTGGTGAGATCCATAACTATATAAAGAGGTTCACCTAGGAACGTTGAATGAAAAAGTGTATGTAGACATGCAGAGGCTAAGACAGAACCAAGTTATCCTACCTATCTCTGCTTAAGTGCCAGAGAAACGAGTGATTCACGTTGCCCATTCCAGTAGAAATGGATTGTTCAGTTCAGAGCAATTGTGTATGGGATATGAGTAAGTGGAAAAATTATACTGTCATGTTTTAGCCACAGAAATGTGGAGATTTTATTATGCAGTAATAAAAAATAGGAACACAGTTTATCAAAAACCCTAAAGGTATTCTTCCTATAGTCTATTTAAAATGTAAACAAAATTATATATTGTAGTATTATATAGGAACACAGTTTATCAAAAACCCTAAAGGTATTCTTCCTATAGTCTATTTAAAATGTAAACAAAATTATATATTGTAGTATTATAAGCCTTGTTTGTGAAGTGTCCACAGTAGGTTGATGTGTATGAATACATGCCCCTCCCCCTAGGTGATCTCAGCTGATGGCACTGTTTTGGAAGGCAATGCCTAGCTGCTAGTTGTGGGCACCTGGGCACTTCTAATCCTACTCTTGACATCTTGATTCTCCACAACACAATGAGTCTCTGCCACATTGCTCTGATGTGAAGTATACTGTGCCTTCTCATGGTCTGTTGTGGGAGGCAAAGTAAGCTTGTCTTCTCGCGAGTTGTTTTTCTGAACTAGCACGCATAGTGTTATTTGCATTGGTAAAGTGAAAATAACTCCATGTCTGACTAAATTTACAGTGGGTTTTAGTACATTTTTATACATTTATAACATACAAGAAAATCACCTTGAGAAGACCATTAGCACCTACAGAGAGCACTAAAGAACCGTCATATGGTACTGGTTGCATGTGTATGTGCATTTAATTTCTGATTCTTAAAGCTTCTATACAGATAGGGATTAGAAAGATTAGGCATTAGAAACAGTTTGGTAGATTTGATAGGATATTTTCCTTCATTTTTGGAAAGCTTTATGAACAGAAAAGTAGGAGGGGAAAGTAGTTAATACTCGATACACTAAATCTAATAGAAGGGAAACTGGGGAATATCCTTGAACACATTCCTATAGAGATAACTTCCTGAACAGTACACCCAGAGCTCAAGAACTAAAATCAACAATGGTAAATGAGCCCTCATGAAACTAAAATGTTTCTCTAAGGCAAAAGACCCATTAATAGAACAAAATGACAGCTAACCCCCTGGAAAATATTTTCACTTACCCTACATCTGACAGAGGGTTAATATTTGAACTATATAAAGAACTCAATTAAGTTGGACATCCAAAACACAAATAACCCAATGAAAAATGGGATACAGAGATCAACATGAATTTCTAATTGCCAAGAAACACTTAAAGAAATGTCCAAAGTCTTTAGACCTAATACGACTCTGAGATTCTGCCTTACACAAATCAGAATGGCTAAGACCAAAACTCAAGTGACAGTACGTGCTAATGAGGAAGTGGAGAAAGTGGAACACTCCTTCATTGCTGGTGGGATTGCAGACTTGTACAACCTCTCTGGAAATCAGTCTGGAGGTTTCTCAGAAAACTGGAAATTGTTCTACCTGAAGACCCAGCTATACTACTCCTGGCATATGCCCAAAAGTTTCCCCATCATACCCAAAGGGCACTTGCTCAACGATGTTCCTAGCAGATTTATTTCTAATAGCCATGGATTGGAAATGACCCAGATGTCTCTCCGTTGAAAGATGGATAAAGAAAATGTGGTTCATTTCCACAGTGGAATACCACACAGCTATTACAAACAAAGACGTCACAAATATCAAATGGATGAAAGTAGAAAATATTGTCTTGAGTGAGGTAACCCAGACCCGAAAGGACATGAAGAATATGAACTCCATGATGTTCCCCTTTGGAGTAATAGAAAATGTGTTAAGTATGTAGTCAGTGTGAGAAAAGAAAGAAAGAAAGAAAGGAAAGAAAGGAAGGAAGGAAGGAAGGAAGGAAGGAAGGAAGGAAGAAAACAAAGAAGTTCCATTGGTTTAAGTAATGAAGCTATATCACTATACAGTGCCCCAGTGGTATCAGTGCAAGTCAAAAACCTGGTATTTTATTTACAAACCGTAAGCCTAGCCCGGGCAGGTTCTATGCTATTCTTACCTTCATCTAAACTACATGCCTCTTGTTAGTTGCTGTTTGACTCTTGTCTGGGCTGCTTTTGCTCCACCAGTCTGTCCTCAGGTTGCATTTCTCCTGAACACGTGCTTAAGATTCATCTGGTCTTACGGCAACCTCCTCCTCTTTCTTCATTTTCCATCTTCCTCTTCTGTGTCTTCCCACTGGTCTCTTCGGACACTCCTCACCAATCCCTAAGTTCCTCCTTCCTCTCTCTACTGCCCAATCATGGGCTCTAACCTTTTTTTTTTTTTTTTTAACCAATCAGCTTTAAATCGGGGGACAAGGTTTATACAACAAAAGCTGGTGTATATGAGAATGCATTCATCTGGATGGCAGCAGGTTTTGGGGTTCAACATTTAGCATTTGTGTAAAAAGCACCAGATCAACCCCCAATAATAGAATTATTTTATAAAGGAATAAATATCTCAGAATAAAGGCCCATATTTTAAGGTGCATCTGACTTACAAATAACACGCTTTGCTCCTTTCAATTTGCTGTTTCTGTGGATTTTTGGAAAGTTCATTTGCAAGACTGGCTCCAAGAAAGAAAGAAAAATAAAACAACCATAAAACATAGCATTATGCAAAAAACGTTAAATTTCATATGCATCAGTGTTCAGTGGGAAAGTACCTAAATCTTCTAAGATTATTTTAAAAGTGGAGATTAATGGACATTTGGAGCCAGGAGTCAAGTTAGGCATTTTTAGAGCAGAGATTCTCTATGTGGAGGTATTTCTTACTTGACACATCTCTGGACCTATTTCAGACTCACCATTGAATCTTGGAATGTAGTCTAGGTGACCCCATGGTTAAAAACAACTCAAGGGAGTCTTTCACATGGTTATGAAGTTGTCTGTGATGCAATATATTTGATGGTCACAAATCTGTTTAAAAAATCATCAAGATAAAAAATCATCAAGCCCAAGATGTGATCCTTAGGGCTGGACGTGGTGGTAAATGTCTGTTGGCTTAGCAGTCACGAGGCCAAGGCAAGACAATAGGAAATTCAAGATCAGTCTGTACTATGTGGGAAGATCTGGTCTCAAAGATCAAGCAAGGAAAGATGTACCCTTGTCTACTTTATGACAGTTATTTTGCATTGAAAAGTAAAAAGAGGGGTCAGGAGAGATGTCATTAGCTCAGCAGTTACGAATACTGTTCCTCTTGCAGAGGATCCGGGTTCAGTTCCCTCATCCACATTGAAAGTACTACAGATCTGAGGGGAAAGCTTCCCCCAAGTGTTACAACCCTGAGGGGAAAGGTTTCCCCACCTCAAGTGTTACAGGTCTGCTCTGGAGGGGAAGATTTTTTCCCAAAGTGTTACAGCTCTGAAGGGAACGGTATCCTGGCAGTCTGGAGCCAAGGAATACCACTAGGTCACGCTGCATGCTAAACCTCATATAGGCGATTTATTGGGAGGCACATAAGAGGGTGGTTAGAGAAGCAGCAGAGAACTGAGCAGAAGGTAGGCTTTTCATGTTTCTTGGAAGACAGAAATTTTCAGGGTGCAGATTAGGGGGATTTCAAGTCCCTTGGTTCGTTGTTTTACTCTGTAGGGTAGAGGCCTGGGGCAGGCAGATGTCCTGTGGGCAGGATCTGTTAGTTGCAGGGACTCAGGGGAAGTCTTCACTTGGCGGCCAGCTTTCCACCCCATGTAGATCCACTTCCAGGGGATCTAATGCCCTCTTCCTGCCCCCATGAAATCATGCGCACACGCGGCATACCCTCAACACAGACATGTATGCATATACAGACTTTTATTTTAAAACAAAAAAAGTTTAGGAATTACCTTTTAGCAAAATAAGCACACTTATTTAGTACATTTTAGTTTATACTGATATGCACTCTATATACATATATGCATGTATAATAGTTCATATTTTGCTAACAAATATGGACATGGGCATTTTAGAAAGCATCTTTAGCATACTTTTGGTTAAACTGGTCTGATTTTTTAGTGGAAAAAATTTAGAATATAGAAAAAGTTATTTGGAGGCTATTTTGTCTTAAACAAAATTTAGGTTTGTTTTTCTTTAGATATTCTTAGTTAGTTTTCTTTTTTTAGAAAGTTTATTCAGGCAATTGAGACTGTCAAATGCTATAGTCTCCTTTTTGTGAATAGGAAGACCTGAAAAAAATCCCAAAAAATGGTTGGGGAGGAGAAAACAATAGGAAAAAGGTAGAAGAGACCACCATATAAAGGACAAAACTTTTCTGCTCATCTCAGAATAAGGCATTGCTTAAGTGATCCTTAGGTAGATGTGTCTCTAGGTATTTCTTTCTTGGTTTTCAATTCGAGTAGCTTTTTTGGAACTGAGGATGTAGCTTCATGGTAAAGAATGTTAGATGCTTGGCTTGTTCCTGAGCAGCTCTGAAAGGAAGAAAAGAAGGAAGGAAGGAAGGAAGGAAGGAAGGAAGGAAGGAAGGAAGGAAGAAAAGAAAGAAGAAAGGAAGGAAGGAAGAAAAGAAAGAAGAAAGGAAGGAAGGAAGAAAAAAGGAAAGAAAGAAGACATCTTTCTTAAGAGCATTACACCAATTGTCTGATTTATGTTTAAACATTTTCTCATTGTTTGTGCTCATGTGTCTACAAGCTTTGCTATTACAGTTAAAATGTGTGACTTTATGCATTGGAAAGAGAAAAACAGAGACTCCCTGTGAGGGGAAATATACCTTTAACAATTTCAAGCCTTTCCTTTTGATCTCTGATTTATCACACACCTTCACAATTTTATTAGTGTCAGAAGGAGGGCTGTTTTCTCTCGGAATGTTACATTCTCGGGGGATGAAGTGTTCATTCTTTAACACTGCACTGGAGCGCCCCTTGAGTGTTTAGCATCTGGATACATCCGTCAACACAGTAATGAGAGATAGAACAGACCAGAACTGAGCCTTTCCAAGGGAAAATAACAGGACCAACATCAAATCTACTGTAGCTCTTTGCAGTGTTGCAGAAGTAATGAGCCAATAGTGCAGCTATATGAAATGCTCCTGCAGTACTGCATCTAATGCTGTTCTCTCCTAGCTGTTTTTATGACCATATATATTTGCCTTATATATATAATATATATGAAACATTTCCAATAATTAATTACATTGCTATAATAATCTGAAGGGCTTACAAACTATGATTTTTATAAAACAGTTACCAGTTATTGTAAACTATTTTTTTATTTTTTTATATATTACATACCCACTGCAGTTTCCTCTTCTTCTACCCCTTCCCCCATCATCCATCTCCCGCAGATCCAGACCTTCTCCATTTTCTTGAAAAAGAAAAGCAGGCCTCCCAGAGATCCCTGCTGAATGGCCTAACAAAGTTACAATAAAACTAAGCATAAACCCTAATAGCAAATAAGGCAAACCAGTAGGAGGGAAAGGGTCTGAGATGCAGGTAAAAAGGTCAGAGACACACCCTGCCACATCATTGGAAATCCCACAAGAACATGAAGCCACACAAACATAACGTATATGAAACGGACCTTGCTCAGACCTATACAGGATCAGTGTTTGTAGCTTCAGTCTCTGTTAGCTAGAGTGAGCCCCGTTTAATAAACCATTTTCTTATATGCACATAGTAGTATTTTTATTTTTCAACACTGTGATGTTTTGAATAGGCTTGGCCCAGCGAATGGCAATATTTGGAGGTGTGGTGGCCTTGTTGGAATAGGTGTGTCAAAGTCACAGAGGGCCATTAAGACCCTTATCCCAGCTGCCTGGAAGTCAGTCTTCCACTAGCAGCCTGCAGATGAAGATGTAGAACTCTCAGCTCCTGCACCATGCCTGCCTAGATGCTGCCGTGCTCCCTGTACCTCTGAACCTGTAAGCCAGCCCCAATTAAATATTGTCCTTATAAGACTTGTCTTGGCCATGGTATCTGTTCAGAGCAGTAAAACCCTAACTTGGTACCACGGAATGGAGTATTGCTGTGACAGGCCTGACCACATTTTTTGCTTGCAAGAATGTGGATTTGGGGACTTTGGATTTGGAAAGCATGGAATGATTTAAGTGGGGCTTAATGCATCATCCTACTAAGGGACAGAAAGATTTTGTTGGTGTGAGTGATTTGAACAGTGTAGACCTGGCCCAAGAGGTTTCAGGGGAGAAGAATTTCATTATGTGGTATAGAGACCGTTTCTGTGGTACTTTGGTGAAGAATATGTCTGCTGTTTCTCAAGAGTTTGCATTGACAGAGAAAGTCTCAAAGAAACCCAGCCGAGACTTTATTCTCTGGTTAAGTCTCATGAAGAGAATTTTGAACAAGCACAGCAAGCTTAGAAAGAAAAAAAAAAAAACATAAAATATATGGTTCAAGTATTAAGGGCCACCAGGAAGTGAAATGGAGCTGAATCCTGTGTTTGAGAAGAGAGCAGATTTAGGAAGTGGGATTTGGGGTAAGATTCCACCCAGCTAACTTTAGACCAGGGATGGTGGTACATACATTGAATTCCAGCATTCAGGAGAATCAACCAGATATCTTAAAGTCAAGGTCAATCTACAGAGCAAGGTCCAGGACAGCTAAGTTCAGACAGTGAAGGAGTTAGAAAAGAAAAACTGATAATGTAATAGAAAAGGGGGTGGCCATGTTCCAGTCCCACCAAGCAGCAGAACTTAGCAGTTTTGGCCATTTGGCTCTGACTTTAGAGTCAGGAATAGAGCGGACCACCAGAACAATTGGTGCTGGTTAGCTGGAGTCAAGACGTTAGTGGTGATTAAGAAGAGGCCAGCAGCACCACTGAGGTGAAATCTTCTGGGAAGTGTTTTCTGAGCACGTAAAGAAGCCGTGTTTCAGAGACAGCCTCAGCTGCAGCTGTACTTGGTAGTAGGTAGGAGTTATCCTGGTGGTGCTCCTTTTGAAGGTATGAAGGCATCGTGAAGAAGAGCTAAGGCTTGGCCCTGTGAAGGGTGAAGGTGCAGCCTCAGCTGAAGTTGACAGCCCGGGACTGAAGGGGTCATGTAGAGGAGTTGAGGCTTGTCACCATAAAAAGAACCCATGAGAGGCTATCGGTTAAGCCTAGTTTAGTGGAAGACACCATTGTATTGGAGATGCCAGGACTGTGGGATGAGCACCAAGAACAGCAGCAGCATTTGAGTGAGTGGGTCCACTTGAGCTTAGAGTGCTCCAAAGGGCAGAGCTGCAGAAGTGACACCAGCCCTTTGAAGGAGCCCAGAGTATCACGTATGAATCCCAGGCACTGAAACAAGAAGCTGTAACATTGAAATTGCCTTAGAGACCCCAAGATTTTCGAGATGCCAGAGCCATAGGCTATCTCCTGAGGAAGTGCTACCAGGAAGCGGAACCAGCCCAAGGAAAGAAGTTTGTTGCAGTCAAGAAAGATGAAAAGGGAGTTGGAGCTCTGAAGACTGCTGTGACATCAGACATGGAGACGCAGAGTTTGGAGTTTGCCCAGCTGGTTTCCTGTCTTGCTTTGGGAATTAGAGTTAAGTGATTAGATGGATCTCAGAAGAGATTTTGAACTTTGAACTTGTAATATTGTTGATACAGATCATGATATAGATTGCTGCTATAGACCATGGGGACTTCAGGAGTTGGACTAAATGTATTTTTTAAATTATGATATGGCGAAGTATGGCCCCTGTAGACTCATATGTTTTTAACAAGCCTATGGAGGCCAGGGAGTGGAATGTGATAGCTTGAATACGCTTGGCCCAAGGAATGGCGCTATTTAAAGGTGTGGCCTTATTGGAATAGGTGAGTTAAAGTCACTGAAGGGTTTTAAGCCCCTCACCCTAGCTCCTGGAAGTCAGTCTTCCACTAGCAGCCCTCAGATGAAGATGTAGAACTCTCAGCTCTGACTGCACCATGTCTGCCTGGATGCTGCTATGTTCCCACCTTGATGATAATGGACTGAACCTCTGAACCTGTAAGCCAGCCCCAATTAAATGTTGTCCTTTATAAGTCTTGCCTTGGCCATGGTGTCTGTTCAGAGCGGTAAAACCCCACGACAAACACTAAGATTAATAACATTAATCTGAATATGATGAATACAAAATGATTATTTGAGCATTCCCAGACTGTATCTGACTTGCTTCCTACACATTTAAAAATCCCTAGTACTTTCATGAGCAAAACCGTAAATACACATGATAATAATGATGATAAACTGGGAAGGAAACAATTAAAATCTTGGGTGAAACAGCCACGTTCACACCATCTCTGCTCCACACACATGCAGTAGTGAGACAGAGGCACCATCTCATTTATTTAGCGTATGAACTAAACCTTGTTGTGTGAATAGCCCAACCAGACAAAAGCATTAGAAACTTTATGAAGAAAAGCCCAATGAACAGAGTTATGTAAGATGTCCAAAGTCATAACAGTAGAAGGCAGTTAGGAAGTCTGGCTTGGAAGGTTTTTAATTACTTGCTAATCTCACTGTTAACAAAATGTTTTTGAACGCCTTTATTGTGGCTCTTGTGTGTGGGTGTGTGTATAGAAAGTTTAGCAAATTTAAAAAACATTAAATGACATTCAATAAGATATCCTATATTCAATTGATCCAGAGCTTTGCAGGAACCATAGAATTGAAACTTTGTTGCATTAAATAATGATAATGATAATTGATAATAATAATAATAATAAATAATAATAATAAATAATAATAATATGGACTATGCTATGCTAGCGCCGGACTACACTAGGTACGGTTGGGCCACACAGCACCGATGGGGTGTTCTCATCTCTGCCGATATCTCTGGCCCGGAGCTCCCGAAACCTCTCCAGCCAGCTCGGTAAGTTCCCATGGTGGGTCGCTGCCACACCAGCCCCTTACAATTCCATGGCGGGCTTGGTGCATCCGACCCCAATACCTTTGCCGGGAACTCAGGTGAGTTGCTGTATGAAGGAAAACACCATACAATCTTAATTTAAAACCAGCAGGTAACTCAGTTGCTGGGAGCGACAATTAACATCCTAGTTAGTAAACCACAGTAAAATTAATTCTCCGGTGTCTGACCTTGGCGGATCGGCCATCTTACCAGGGGCATCTTGTTCATTACATCTTGAACACCAAACTCTCTCTCGGTCCAAAAGCCCCAAGTTCCTTTTCTCATCCTCTCTTTCCCACTTCGACCTGGAAGTCCCGCCTACCCTTGCCCAGTGATTAGCCCCCTGAAATCTTTATTCATTAGGGGAAGGTCCTTGCCACAAAATTCTACTCTGACTAGATAACACGTCCATTTGTCTTCCTCCTCCTCTCTGGCAGCCACCACTGTACTCTTTGATTATGATGATGATGGTGGTGGTGGTGATGATGGTGATGATGATGGTGATGATGGTGATGGTGGTGATGATGATGATGGTGATGGTGATGGTGATGGTGGTGGTGATGATGATGATATTACAATAGAATTTCTTTTTAACGCTGAATAATAATAATATTCAGTTTATATCTCTATTATAAATTCATCTATCAATGACCGATAGATTGCTTCTACTTTGTTTTGTTTTTTTTTCTCCCCTTCTGTGCTTGAGACTGAACTCAAGGCTTTATAAATGTTAAGTATTTTCCCACTTTTACTATGGTTAATCATGCAGCGGTGGAGAATCGTGTGCAAATACCTCTTAAGGATCAGCTTACATGTTTTGGAGGCATAGAACCCAAAAGTAGAAGTGGTAATTCATAGACTAGTCTTTGTTTGTTTGTTTGTTTGTTTGTTTGTTTTGCATTCCATCACAAAATCCTTCCACTCATTCCCCTTCCTCTTCTGCTCTGATGGAGTGAGTTGCACCCTCAGTATCCCCCAATTATGGTATATCAGTTGTCTGCGGGATTATGTCCATCCTCTCCCACAGTGACCAGACGGTACGGCTACTGAGTTGCAAGACTGCTACATACATGTCTAGGTATTTGGTCCAGCCTGTGTAGGTTCTCGGTAGATGGCGCAGTTTATGAGAAATCCCAGGGATCCGGTTTAGTTGATTCCGCTGATCCTCTTATGGAGATACTATTCCTTCAGGACCTTCTCTCAACTCTTCCGTAAGAATCTCTGAACTACACTCAGTGTTTGGCTGTGGGTATCGGCATCTGTTTCAGAAAGTTGCTGAGTGGAGCCTGTCAGAGGACAGTTGTGCTAGGCTCCTGTTTGTGATTCTAACAACATCGTTAAGAGTGACAGGGATTGGTGCTGACTCATGAAATGTGTCTCGACTTGGGCCAGTTTTGGGTTCTCCGTTCCTTCACACTCTATCCCTTCATTGTCACGGCATCTCTTTTAGACAGGATAAATTTGGGGTCGAATGAGTTGTGAGTAAGTTGATGTCCTTATTCTGATACTGGGGATCCTATCTGGCTACAGGAGCTAGCTTTGTCAGGTTCTGTTTCCACTGTTAGGCATCTCAGCTAAGGGCTTCCTCACTGAAGAGCCTCCCCACCCCAGGTTTTAGCAGATTTCCCTTCTCCTGGCTCTCTCCATACCTGATTCTGTCCCCTACTTCTCCCCCTCCTCCCCTCTACCACACAGTTTCATCTTTCCCTCTGCCTCCTATGACGTTTTTATTCCCCTTTCTAAGTGAGATTACCCCATACTTCTTGGGCCTACCTTCTTTAACTTCTGTGGGTCTGTGGGGTGTATCACTGTATCCTCTACTTTATGTCGAATGCCCACTTATCAGTGAGTACATATCATGCATGTTCTTTTGGACCTGGGTTACCTCACTCAGAATGGTAGTTCCTTGTTCCACTCATTTGCCTGGTACAAAATTCATGATGTCCTTGTTTTCAATAGCCGAATAGTATCGCACTGTGTGAATGAACCACATTTTCTGTATCCATTCTTTGGTTTGGGGACATCTGGGTCCAGTTTCTGACTATTATGAATAAAGCTGCTATAAACATAGTGGAACATGTGTCCTTGTAGTATGTTAGAGCCATTTTGGCTATAAGTCCATGAATGTTATATCTGGGTACTCAGGTAGAACCATTTCCAGTTTTCTGAGAAACCACCAGATTGAGTTCAAGACTGTCTGTACAAGTTTATACGCTGACCAGCAATGGAGAAATTTTCTTTCTCCACATCCTTGCCAGCATGTGCTGTTGAGTTTTTGACCTTAGCCATTCTGATTGGTGCACTCTCAGGGACCTTTTGATTTGCATTTTTTTATAAAAATTCTGTTGAACATGTCTTTAAGTGCTTCTCAGCCTTTTAAGATTCCCCAGTTGAGAATTCTTTGTTTAGCTCCATAACCTACTTCTTAATTGGGTTTTTTGAGTCTAACCTCTTGAGTTCTTTATATATTTTAGATATTAAATGTCTGCTGGATATAGGGTTCGTGAAGTTTTTTTTCAATCTGTAAGGTGCTGTTTGTCTTATTGACAATGTCTTTTGCCTTGCAGATTTTTTTTCATTTTCATGAGGTCCCATTTATTAACTGTTGATCTTCGTGCCTGAGCTCTGGGTGTTCTGTTCAGGAAGTTGTCTCCTTGTACCAATTAGTTCAAGGCAATTTCCCACTTTTATTTTCTTTTAGATTTAGTGTATCTAGTTTTATGTTGAGGTCTTTGATCTATTTGGACTTGAGCTTTTTGCAGAGTGATAAATACGGATCTATGTGTATTCTTCTTCATAAAGACATCCAGCAAGACCAGCACCATTTGTTGAAAATGTTTTCTTTCTGTTCCATTGTATGGTTTTGACTTCTTTGTGAAAAATCAAGTTTCTATAGGCATGTGGGTTTTTTGGGGGGGTATCTTTGATTAGATTCCATTGATCAATGTGTATGTTTCTGTACCAATACCATGAAGTTTTTACCACTATTGTTCTTTAGTATAGCTTGACGTCAGGAATGGTGATTCCTCCAGAAGTTCTTTTATTGTTCAGGATTCTTTTAGCTATTCTTTTTTTAATATTAAGTTGTGAATTTGTTTTTCAAAGTCTGTAAAAAGTTGTGTTGGAATTTTGGTGGGAATTGCATTAAATTTGTAGATTTCTTTTGGTAAGATGGCCATTTTCACTATGTAAATCCTACCAATCCATGAGCATGGGAGATCTTTCTATCTTCTGATAATTTCTACGGTTTCTTTCTTCAGGGACTTAAAATTCTTGTCATGTAGATCTTTCACTTGCTTGGCTAGAGTTATACCAAGATCTTTTATATTATCTGTGTCTACTCTGAAGGGTGTTGTTTTCCAAATTTCTTCTCGGTCCCTTTATCATTTGTAAAAAGGAGGGCTATTGACTTCTTTTAGTTACTTTTATATCCAGCTACTTTACTGACGTTGT
>NC_137968.1:9014302-9071802 GCF_963924665.1 Micromys minutus
CCTTGTCTTGTCCCTGATTTTGTGAGATTGCTTGTAGTTCTGTTATTAACTTACTTTAATTAAATCATTTTTGAGACAAGTAGCATAAGCTACTCTGAAATTTACAATCTCACTGTTTACTTTTCCTCTTGTTGCGATAAAATCTGTGAAACAATCAATTTAGGGAAGGTGGAGTGATTCGTCTTGGCTTCCAGTTTTAGTCTTACATCTCTTCATTGTGATGTCAGGAACTAGAGGTCAGCTTGTCACACTGCATCCCTAAAAAGCAAAACATGAACAGGAAGTAGAGGTACAGCCAGGCTCCTTAAGTTAAAGCCTACTATCATTGATGAACTTCCATCTCCTAATGCTCTCACAACTTTCCCTGAAGACTGTCTTAGTTAGGGTTTTGACTGCTGTGAAGAGATACCATGACCAAGGCAACTCTTATTAAGGAAAACATGTAAAATACTTCAACACGAGGCACAGTGGTTACAAGTGGTGGCTGCTCTCCCAGAGGACCTGGTTTCAATTCCTAATACCCACATGGTGTCTCACTGTCTGTCTGTAACTGCAGTCCCAACTCTGCAAATACAATGCCTTCTTCTGGTATGATTAGCACTAGGCATGCATATGGCACACAGACATACATTCACCAAAAACACCCACGTACATAACATAGTAAAAATGTAAACAAAGGAAAAAGGAAGGGAGATATGCATTTGTGTCTGTTGACTTTCTGAGTGTGGGTGTTGGGTGGTCACCTGTCTCACATCTTACTGCCATGCTGTCTCAGCCATATTGAACTGTACCTTCAAACCATGAGCAAAATTTAACCCTTACCTGCTTCAATTTCTTGTTTCATACATTGTCTTTCTAGGCTTGAAAATACAGCTGAACTTGGCTGGTTCAGATATTGTAGTGGTCTGAGTAGGAATGGCCGCCATTGGCTCATGTGCTTGAATGCTCACCATTAGGAAGCGGCACGATTAGGAAGTGTGGTCGTGTTGGAAGAAATGTGTCTTAGTCTTCCTGTGGATCCAGGTATAGGACTCTCAGCTCCTCCAGAACCACGTCTTCCTGCATGACATGGTGTCCTTTATGACCGTAATGGACTGAATTTCTGAAGCGTAAGCCAGCCCCAGTGGAATGTTCTCCTTTAATCGTGTTGATGTGGTCATAGTATCTCTTCACAGCAGTGGAAACTTTAAGACAAATACATCGATTTATTTCGGCTTACTTTTAATTGTAAATTGTTTTTTTTTTTTTAATCTTCGAATTTTAATGTGAAGGAATATTTGATGTAACCATTTTTGTACTTCAAACATTCCTTTTCCCTATTTTCATGTTTTATGTAATCTTTAAAATGCTAAGTGTAAATATTTAGACTTTTAAAATAATTTCACAAATAACATGATATAGTTATAAATTTATATACATATATATCTCATACACATGTATTTCTGCTGGAGATAGAAAAACAAAGTATTAGATATTTTTTTTTTCTTAGACTTAGTTGAAAAGTTCACTAAAAGGTAACTGTGTCTTGGGAGAAAAGTTATTTTTAAGAGCAGTTGAGTAATAAATCATGTGGAATTGTATTTTCAGTACTTTATCATGAATTGCCATGAGTCACGCATTGCTTGATAGAAGGTCACTTTTAAACTTAGAGAATGTACATGTTTACTTGTGTGTGAATCCTTTAAGGAGGCAATAATCTAAGTTCTGAGGACATGACCTTTGTTTAACACTACCTTTGATACTCATCTCTTAAAGCAAAAAATAAATCCTATATTAGTAGTAAATGTACAAAGATAAACAATGGAAGCAATTTTGTCTTTACGGAAACATCAGGTTTTTTCTCCGGCAAGTAGATTTGTCATTATATGTTGGTACAGTCTGCGCAGGATTCTGAGGAATGATATGTTGCAGATAGTTATGGAGCTAAAGGCGATCTTCAAAGACGTGATAAAACTTTAGCGAAATTTGGAAGATGAGTGTTGGTTGGTATGAATTTTAGGTTATGTGATGGAAAGAAAAACAATAAACACAAAAATTAGCCATTCTTAAATCATGCTAGAATAAAATTACAGTTATTTTAGAAGGAGAGGGCATGTAGGTCAACCCATAAATCTTAAACTCTACTCGTTATTCTTTCAAAATAACTTAAAAGTGGGACACAGAATATAACTTGAGCAGATTTTTGTCCACAGCCAATACTTAATACCGAAGAGGAAAGCCAAAAGCCAGCAAGATAATGCCGTAGGTCAGGGCACTTTCCACACAAGCCAGAAAGCCTTGATTTGAGTTAGATTCCACAGTAGAATGCTAAAGCCAACTCCCAGATATTGTCTTCTGACTTTCACAAACATACCATGGCATGAAAGCACTCTTCCACACCTGTGAACACATGCATAAATAATAATGCTAATAGCAACATCAGCAACACCAACACCAACTGGGCTGCTTATAAAAAGGATAATGTTGATAGGACTGTTGTAGACCACTAAACACATTTGGTTTCTCAGAGAATACCCGTTCTTGTTTCTAAACTAACCGTGGTGTCTAGAGAAAGGATTCAGATGTACTATTGAGCTGAAAACAGAGGATGGTATTACGTGTAAGTTTTACCTTCTTGAAGAACAAAGAACCAAGTCAGCCTCTTAGGAAATTGTTGCATTTGTGTGTGAAGAAAAGCCATGTCTATAACTAATTATATCACTCATCCAAGTAAGAGATGATGGAGAATTATTGTCAGATGTTGGATTTTTCCTTCCAGACAAATGGCAGCCCCCTGCCTTTACAGTTTCGTGAGTTATCTTACAACACTCCTTGGAAATACTAAACTAATACTCTGGAAATATTAGAGCAAACCAGAGGGGCAAACCTCAGTCCTCACAGCGACATTAACTTGGCTCATGGGACACACATGCAGGACCATTTATCCCAAACCAGCCGCTTGAGGACTTGATGTTTCTTTGGGGACCGAAACCTTGTGTTTTCCATCTTCTCTGAATGAAGATCAGAAGATGAAAATGAGAGATTTCAGGACTGCATTTAAAACATAATTTACCATTGTCAAATTGTTTGGCTGACCTCTGGTTTTCTACCGATATTTAAAGGAGGGTTTTCAGTTGGAAATCATCTTGAGGCAAATTTAAAGCTATGTCAGCAAACTGGGCTTTTGTATGTTTTATATGTGTAATGTGATCATTTACTTTTTTACTAGTTTACATAATATATTTCTATAAACCAAAAGAGAAACTATTTAACTTGAAAGAGTAAATCTAGTTTTCACATTTTCTAAGCTAAGATACTGAGCAGAACAAACCAGCGCATACCATTTTACATTTGATTCGTTTTCTTAGTATCTTTCTTCTAATAATGTCTATTTTAAACTGACCAAATACTATAGAATGGCATCAATATTCTGGAAAATACTCACGCTGACTTGAGAACTGATACAATGCTTCTGAAACTCCTCAAATTTTGATGTGCATTTGACAGCGTGAAAAACGGCACAACAAAGCAGCAGTTCCCAGCCTGTGAGTGTGTGTATTCGGGAGTCAAACCAAAAAGTGAGGGTCACCTAATATTATTGGAAAACACAGGTATTTACATTACTGTTCATACCAGTAGTAAAATTACAATTATGACATAGCAATGAAAATAGTTTTATGTGTTGTCCACAGCATGAGCTGGGCAACATAGAGAGTTACAGATTAGTAAGGTTGAAAACCGCTGCCCTAAACTTTATACAAAAGTGTAGCATATATTCACTTAATTACATAGACTAAATTGTATTATATGAGAACTGTTTGAGTAGCTATATGAAATATACTGTAGAGTTAGTTATCTTCTTGAAGGATGGCTGTGGGGAGACTTTCCTGTCTCTCAGTGTGCTAACTATACACTTCCAGATTTATACGTAACTCAAAAATAACTAAGCCAACTCCCATAAGTATCGTAGCAAAAAAAAAATCCCTAATGAAGAAAACAAAAGTTTATTGTCATGGAAACAAATCCTGTCATACTGCACTTTTGTACAAGTGGTTGTCAGAACAACAACTGGGCTAAAATTACATTAAAAGGGAAAAGATGCCTAAAATAACCTTATGATGTATGGGGGAAAAACATGACTGTATGCATACATTTTTCACAATCTACTTTTAATAAGAGTTCAGCTTTTCCTCTAGTTCACCATCCAGCAGAGTTAGTAGAAGAGAAAAACTTTTAGGCTATGGGGAAAGTGGACCTATTTAGCAATAGTTTCTTTGGGGGCAATCTTGATCTTCTGTCTTAGCAGTTCAGTCCTTTAGCAAACAGCAAACAAGCCTCGGCAGCTGCAGAACAGTCATCAAGGCAGACAGACACCACACATGAATCCTGAAGGAACTGCCTAAGGCTTGCCGACCGACCTGAGGCGAGGCTTCCAAGTGGCAAGCTGACACAGGACCCTCACAAGCAGTTCTTGGGTGAGTTTCTCGATGGTGGTGTTACCACAAGTTGAGTTCAACAATGTGATGTAAGGCGAACCAGTACATGTGTGTTGTTGGAGAAGAGTAGTGAAATGGAGCAAACCGAACCAATCCCAGCACTTGTCTTCCACTGTATGTGGGTTATATTTATACTCATTTATCATGGGGTCTTTTACATGTTTGCTATCTCAATACATCTTTGCACCCGTGTGCCCTGGCGAAGCATCATTTGACATAACTAAGTTTCCAAAGAACCTAGAAGTTTCCACTTCATATGACATGGCGAATAGATGTGGTTACCTCCAACTAGAAAGCTGAGGTGATACAAGAATGCTTACAGTGCATTAGTGTGACCATAAGAATGACTAGCTCCAATGAACTATATTGTGTTTGAATGAAGAAGGGAGGAGATACAGCTAATCTGGGGAATGGGAAAATTGTCTACTGACCTTTGGCCATAGGCTTTAAGAATATAATGAGTGTCCACTGTACATCAGAGATGCTTTTCTTTGCAGTGAACCACTAATGGTAAATGAAGAGATGTGTGGTTTCTCAAGGTGCTGAGAATGCATGATTGTTGAATGTATAGCTGTAAGCAGGGCATCTGGACTGTTGCTTCTAAGGCTCCAGGAAAACAGTGGAAGAATGTAAAGGGCTTTAAGTTAGGGAGAAGGACTGTGAAGTGCTGTCTTCTGGGTATGAAATGGCCGTTGTAACCAGGGAATCACCAGAGATGCTGCTGCCCACATGGGCCTTCAATAAAATTGGGCCAGCGTATTAGTAAGGGTTCTCTAGAGTCACAGAAATTATATAATGAGCTTAGTCCTATGAGACTGGGTTGTTCAGCTGGTTACCTGTATAGGCTGGAATACTGAAAAGAAGACTCCAGTAGATGTGCTGGCCAGTGAGTGCAGGTAAGGTAAGAAAGAATCCTTCTTCCTTCCATTGTCCTTATGTAGACCTCCAGCAAAAGGTATGGCCCGGATTAATGACACAACCTAAGATCTGGGTCACAGATGTGCCGTTCATTTCTGCAATATAGTTTATTCCAGATATAGTCAGGGTGACGAGCAGGAATAGCCATCACAGCCTGTTGATAGTTAGTCACAGATGGAAGCAGGGCTCATGGGGCCTTATCCTTACCCACTGAAATATCTGCTACTGCTGACTTCTTGTGAAGGTAGAGTCATTATCTTTAGCTGTGTACCCACTGGTGAACCTACTAGGGACCACTGGATCATTCTAAACCCATGGTTACATAAATGGTTCCGGTTAAACCCAGTGGATTGCCAAACAAAATTGCAAGCCAGGTAGCAAGATTTCTCCATGCATAAAGACACTTGCTGCCAAGATTCACCACGTTCTATTAGTGGGTGTCCATGTGGTAGAAGGAGAGAACTCTCTCCCACAAGTTTTTCTGCTGTTCTCTATATGGTCTTCAGGGCATGCATGTTTTTCTCAGTCCCATAAATAAAAACATGTAATTTAAATCATAAAAACAAATAGGCGTGAACACAGGGAAAGGACATGTGTTGAGGAAGGAAAAGTTGACAGGGTAGGAGTGTGTGAGAAAGGTGAGGGCAAGCTTGTATGAAATTGTCACTAAAAAAATGCAATTAATAAAAAGCAATGTACTGAGTCAACATGTTGCAAGGAAGCCAAGAAAAGAATTATAGTAAGTTCCAGAATGAAAAGGTTTTGAGAAGAATGTTCTAGCATAACTAGCAGAACAAATGGCTTGGATGATCTTGAGGTGTTGATTCTTTGGCTCTGTGAGTAAGAAACAGGAGGTTTGGGAGACAGCATTTTAAATCAGGAGGAAAACAGAAAAGGTCTTTGCAAAAAGGTTCAGTCACATAGCTCGGCTAGTTTGAGAGTAGAAAGTACTCTACAAGGGGTTGGAAACCAAATTATCACCTTTCTAATGTCAAGTGGTGCCTCCCCCAGTTAGACCATTTCTGCAGCTAAAGGTTCAGTTTGATGCTGTTATTAAGAATCTTCAGAGACTGGAAAAAAGGTGCTGGCAAAGCCTTTGGTAAACATAAATTGATACAAACTCCAGCAAGTGTCGCTGAAGTGAGAGGTGTGTTTTGTGCAAAAATTCGTAGAGTGGTTTCTTGATACATTAAAATGTTTTTCTCTTATTAGCAATGGTTCCATGGTTGGCTTGATTCACTTGATATCGATGATCTACACTGTAATAAAATTTAAGCAGAGAAACTTAATACCATCTGAATTAGGAACTGTAGCTTCACTGGGACCTAAGGAATCACGTTGCAGCATAGCATTCTAATATACATAATTTCCTAAATCATGCCTTGACTTTGGGGAGTACTTAAATATTCAGCTCACTTCTGTCTAAGTGTCCAGAATACACTTAGCAGCATAATGTCCTTCATGTGAGTTATCAAATAACTTCCATACACAGATTTTTCTAGCAGTAATAGAAAATAAAGCAAGGTATGTATATAAAATTATTACATATATACATATTGCCGGCAGAACACTTTCCAGAACCTTGTTAGAAGACACAAAACCAAAAATACTTAGTATTTCTTGATGTTAACCTAGGTAGTATTTAAACCCATTTAATCTTCAACATGTATTTTCCAGTACAGGTTTTTCTCACTTTCATGGTACTCTTAAGGAAGATAAGTTCAAAGAAGCTGTTGAAGCTGACACAGCTTGTGATGGCATAAAGAATGGTGCATTGTCCTGTCTTCCGTCTACCATTCCCTTGCCTGGTTTTCTGTACCTGAGCACAAATGCAGAAGGCGAGATCCTATGCCGTCATTTCTTTATACACAATTCCTTGAGTGCAGCCAAAGAGGGCATACATTTGAGAACTGACCACATCATGACTGCTTTCTGAAAGGCCTGAAGGGGATGATCAAACCAGCATTGGCTGGTTCTTGCTGTCATGAACAGACTCAAAGAGCCACTGGATAACTTGTTCCCCATAAACTCCTGAATAGTAGAAGGCAGACCTGGACTTAATATCCAATTCATACCCGGTTTACATGAATTTACCCTAGTGTCAAGCCGTGGTAGTAGGTTCGGTTTTATTTGGGAGATTTTGCTTTCTCTAAATGGAAGACTCAAGCCTCCAAATTACTCCAACCAGGTATGAAACCGATGCTGGATGTTTCCTCTGCATTGAGGTCAGACAAGGAAGCCCAGCTAAGCAAACCTATCCCACATACAGGCAACAGCTCTTGAGATAGCCCCTGCTCCGGTTGTTCGGGACTCACATGAAGTCAAAAGCAGCACTTTTGCTAGGTATCACGGGAAGGCCAGAGTCCAGCCCAGGTATGTTCTTTGGTTTGTGGTTCAGATTCTGAGAACCACAAGGGTCCAGGTTAGTTGACTTTCTTGGTTTTCCTGTGGAGTTCCCATCCCCCTTCAGGTCTACAATACTTCTTCCTATTCTATGAGTCCCCAAGCTGTACCTACATTTTGGCTGTGGGTGTCTGTATCTGTCTGAGCCAGTTGCTGAGTGGAGCATCTCAGAGGACAACATGCTCCTGTCTGCAAGCATCACAGAGTATCATTAATGGTGTTAGGGATTGGTGCCTGCCCATGGAATGGGTGGCTAGTTGGATGATGTAATGGCTATTCCTAGTTGTCAACTTGACTATATCTGGAAGGAACTACAATCCAGAGTTCGTGGGCTCGCCTATTATTTAAATCTTGAGGCTGAAGTCACAAGTTTCTGACCTGCATCTTCTCATGGAGATCTTGAGGCACAGAGGCCATGAATAGCCTAGGCGCATGCAAGATAGTTAATCCCAGGAGACTGAGACAAGGATATCCCTAAGTTCAAGGTTAGCCTGGGACAAGCAAATCCCAGATCCAGATATGGTGGTACACATCTTTAATATGGACACACCTTATGCTGGAGGCCTACATAAAGACATTGCCTGTTTGCACTTACCAGCCAGCACATCTGTTGGAACCTACTTCTTTAGGATGACAGCATAGGCAGAAGAGCAGCTGGAACAACTAGCCTCATGGGACTGAGCAACTACTAGATTCTTGGACGTCCCATTCACAGTTGACCATTGTTGGGATAATTGGACTGAGCCATCATAATAAATTGCTTCAATATAGAGAGGCGTTCCATAAGTTCTGTGACTCTAGAGAACCCTGACTAATACAGACTGGTTATTGGTTGGCCATTCCCCCAGTTTCTGCTCCATTTCCTGTGCCTGTATTTCTTGTAGACAGCATGCATTTTGGGTTGAAAATTTTGTGGGTGGGTTGGTGTTTCTATCGCTCTACAGGGGTTCCTGCCTGGCTACTGAATGGGGGCTTTGGGATCAAGTGTGGGGAAGGACAGGAGAGATAGACAGATGGCAATAAAAATGAATGGAGATCTGCAACTGATGAGGGTGAGGAGGTCGGGGGCAGGGAAAAAGTTCACTATAAGTAAAGAATACACGTGGATGCTGAGAAGGCATAAACACACAGTATCCTTAAAGGTAGCACTTGGCAATTCTCATGTGCATTAAAGGGGAAGAAATGCTTTTGAAACGATTTCTAAGGGCTGGAGCTATAGATCACTTAGTAAAGTGTTTGCCTTACAAGCACAAAGACATGATTTTGATCCTCTAGGAAGTTCATTTTTAAAAGTTGAGTAGGATATTGTATGTTTATAATCCCAGAGTAGAAAAGCAGAAACAAGAGGATCTCTGAGACATTCCGGCCAGTCTGGCTATACTACTTAGTAAGCTACAGGATGGTGAAATACCCTGTCAGAAAACAAAGCAGATAACATATGAGAAATGACAGCTAGAGTTAAAATTTGGCCTCCACATTCATGCATATATATTTCGCCTGCATACTCACACACACAAAGAATATAAATCTCCAAAACTTTGGCATATAAAGCTTTCTATTTGAATAGGTGAATAAATAAAGTATGTGTTCAGAGAACTTACTCATTCTATTGAATTCTTTTTATATTGGATATTTTATGTATTTACATTTCCAAT
Organism: Micromys minutus; assembly: GCF_963924665.1. NCBI lineage: Eukaryota > Metazoa > Chordata > Mammalia > Rodentia > Muridae > Micromys > Micromys minutus. Next base: position 9,023,754 of record NC_137968.1, read on the forward strand.
GCTATCCCCTTTCCGAGTTTCTCTTCTGGAAACTGCCTAGCCCATCCCTCCTCCCCCTTCTTCTATGAGGGTGTTCTCCACCCAGCCATCTACTACAACCTCACTGTCCTGGCATTAACGGTCACTGGGGAATCCAGCCTTCACATAAACAAGGGCCTCTCCTCCCATTGCTGCCCAAAAATACCATCCTCTGCTACATATGTGGCGGGAGCCAAGGTTTCCTCCATATATATTCTTTGGCTGGGGGTTTAGTCCCTGGGGACTCTGGGGGGTGGTCTGGTTGGTGGATATTGTTCTTCCTGTGGGTTACAATCACCTGCAGTTCCTCCAGTCCTTTCTCCAACTCCCTCATTGGGGTCCCTTTTTTGCTCAGTTCAATGGTTGCCTGTGAACATCTCCCTCTGTATTTCTCAGGCTCTGTCAGAGCCTCTCAGGAGACAGCTATAGCAGGCTCCTGTCAGCATGAACCTCTTGGCATTCACAATAGTGTCAGGGCTTGGTGTCTGTATATGGGATGGATCCTCAGGTGGGGCAGTCTCTGGATGGCCCTTCCTTTTTTGTCTGCTCCACACTTTGTGTCCCCTTATTTTCTTTAGACAGGAGCCATTCTGGGTTGAACATTTGGAGATAAGTGGGTAGCACCATTCCCCAATCTGGGGTCTTATCTAACCTCTGGATATGGTCTCTACATTCTCTGTCCCCTTTGTTGGACATTTCAAATAATCTTGTCCCCCTTGGGTTCTGGGAGCTTCTTGCTTTCCTGGCATCCGTGACTTGCTGGTAGCTATTCCCAGTTCTCCATCCCCCATTAGTTAAGCAAGGAAAAGTGATTGCTGTTTCCTGTTACTTTTGTTGTTGGAGGTAAAATTATGTTTTTCTGTCTATCTTCTTCTGGGTTTGTTGAGTTTCTTGCTTTTTCTATGGTGTATTTTCTCTCCTTGTGTTGGAGTTTTCCATACATTATCTTTTGTAGGGCTGGATTTATGGAAAGATATTGTGTAAATTTGGTTTCGTTATGGAATATATCGGTTTCTCCATCTATAGTTATTGAGAGTTTTGCTGGGTATACTATCCTGGACTGGCACTTGTGTTCTCTTAGGATCTGTATGATAACTTCCCAGGATCTTCTGGCTTTCATAGTCTCTGTTGAGAAGACTGGTGTAATTCTGATAGGTCTGTCTTTATATGTTACCTGACCTTTTCCCTTACTGCTTTCAATATTATTTCTTTGTGCATTTGGTGTGTTGATTCTTATGTGAAAGAAGAAGTTTTCTTTCTGGTCCAGTCTATTTCAGTTTTGTAGGTTTCTTGTATGTTCATGGGCATCTCTTTCTTTAGGTTAGGGAAGTTTTCTTCCATAATTTTGTTGAAGATATTTACTGGCCCTTTCAGTTGGGAGTCTTCACTCTCTTCTACACCTATTATCCTTAGGTTTTGTCTTCTCATTGTGTCCTGGATTTCCTGGAAGTTTTAGGTTAGGAGCTTTTTGCATTTTACATTTTTTTGACTGTTGTGTCAATGTTTTCTATGATATCTTTTTTCCCTGAGATTTTCCCTATCTTTTGTAGTCTGTTGGTGATTCTTGCATCTGTAACTTTTGATCTGTTTCCTAGGTTTTCTGTCTCCAGAGATAACTTCCTTGGTGATTTCTTTATTGTTTCTATTTCCATTTTTAGATCCTGGCTCATTTTGTTCAATTCTTTCATCTGTTTATCTGTGTTCTCCTGTATTTCTTTAAGGGGAGTGTTTATGTCCTTCTTAAAATACTCTATTATCATCAAGAGATGTGATTTTTAAATCCAAATGTTGTTTTTCTGACATATTGAGAGGTATCAAGGACTTGCTGTGGTGGGAGAATTGTATTTTGATGAATGCCAAGTAGCGTTTGTTTCTGTTGCTTAGGTTCTTGTGCTTACTTTTTCTCATCTGGTTATCTCTGGTATTAGTTAGTTGATCTTCCTGTCTCTGACTGGAACTTGTCCCTCCTGGGCTGGTTATCTTAGGTTTGTCAGCACTCCTGGGAGGTCAGTTCTCTCCAGGTGGGATTTGGGTGTGGAGAGCTGTGTCATGGGGGTTAGCTCAGAGGCACAGATTGAGACCTAAAGGATCCTGTCCCCAGTTGCTCCATGTGTCCTGTGCCCTTCTGGCAATCCCCTCTTTGGCCAGTTATTGGAGAAAAAGTGGTGGTCTCACCTGTGACCTTAGGAGTGACAACACTCCTGGGAGACCAGCTCTCTCCAGATCAAATTTGGTTATGGAGAACTGTGGGACAGCCTTAGCTCTTGGGTGCAGATAGAGACCTTTTAATGTATCTGTAATGATTACATGAAACAACTAATTTTGACTTGAGTGCGTATTTAAATATATTTATTCTGGGAACTTCTGCATTTTCAGGTAGCTCCTGTTCTGTCCTTAACACAATTGGAAATCCCTTTAATTACAGTTATTTGCTTCTACTAATAAACTCTGGCTTTTAGTAAGAGCATTTCTTAGTTTTGTGTCACTTGTACCCAAACACATAAAAAGTGGTATAAGACTACTTGTTGAATGAATAAAGGAAATCACAATGTCAGTAAAAAACATTTTATACTTCTTTAAAAATTAGTACTTATATACATGTTCTCTTAAAATTATGTAATTGCAAGAAATGTAGCCAACATATATGGCTGTTAAAAAATCTTTGTTAATAAACAGTTCTTGGATTACAATCATTCATAACTATTTTTCATTTATTGAATCATTTATTAGTTTCACCATCATTTCAGACAGATTTTCATCTCTCTGTTTCTCTCTGTCACTCTGTTTTTCTCTCTCCCTCTCTCCTCTCTGGATCTTTCCCTGGGAACTTTTTCTAGGATTCGTCCTGAGAGTCACATTCCTGGGATCCTTTTTATTACCTTTTGCTTTGAGGGGTCTGGGTTAAACAGTCCATCTTATTTCCATCAGGACAACATGTTTGGACTTTATTTCAGCCAAGTAGAACTTTGTTTCTAGTCATGAAAGGTACATATGAAAAGGAGGAACTTTGTAAACCATTTTCAGAGAGATGAAAATAGCAGTAGCCGGGTTTCTCAGCCTCAAATTCATATTTGATGGGTTCAGTAAAATTAAGTTTTATGTGATTTCTCAAATACACTCCATGCAGAGACCACTAGTAATATATGAGTAAAGTGTGGGGTGGGGTATTGTATCTTATTGTTTTCATTTCAAAGAGAGAAACCACACAGCACTGGAAAACAATGGAGTATCTCACTCAAGGAAGGCTATATAGAACTTGACTTTGTATTCCGTGGCTTTGGAAGGATCTATGGATACCTGGTTATTCTCAGGATGACTTTCCCAAGAATCAGGGGTAATTGTATGAATGGGTTTCTTAATAACTTTTACCTGGTAGGTCGAAGAACTCAGTAATATTAAAACTGTAACAAATAATAGAGAAAAAAAAATCACACTGCCAGGATTGAGCTTATCTGACATCTCTAGTGGTCTGATTTTGGTTTTGTGTGCTTATACATGACTGTAGATTGGACATCCCAGTCTCTGAGTGGCCTTGTCTGATGTTGGCACTTTGTGGGATTACTTGTACTCAACAGGGAATACACAGTCTAGCTATAAGTGCCAGGTCAGCTTGTAGATGTCAAGTACCGTTTTCTAGATCCTCAGATGCATGCTTCATGCTGACTCATTGACAGACCAGAGATCCTTATCTCTAGTAAGATATTCATTGGCTCCAAGTGAAGGATTCTAAAGGAATTCCTGAGAAGCGTGACAATGGGAAGAAACAAGGCTGCAAAAGGAAAGGCAGATTGTAGAGACAAGTGGGTTTGAACATGGTCCCTTCAGTAATAACAATCACCCTGAGTACAAACTAGTAGGTTTGAACACGGATTCTCTGGACATAGAAAACATTAGAATCACATGAAGACAAAATATTACAAGCTAAGACTTGGGGTGATCCACTGTTGCTAGTGAAAGAATGGAAGGGTGTTGGGTAGAGCCCTGGGAATGGGATGGGCAGACCACCATATTGGGACTTTTGCCTGAAAAGTCAATAAAAGGAACATAATTGACAGTGGGAATGGAAAATATTGGTTGTGAAAGACATGGAATAAGAGTCTGAAGTTCAGTCACAATGATACTAAAAGGCAGAATTATTTGGATTATCTATCTCCTAGCTCTAGTTTTGGAAACATAGAGATGACTGCCCCTTATAAATATTTGAGGACTAAATCAATTAGCCAATGAATAGGAATATATCATTGGCTGAATGTGGAAGAGGAAAAAAAAACCCTTAGATATAGCTTAGGAAAGAAAAATTTTTCAGAAGAAGAGGTAGCCCAGTTTGGTCATGTGTGATCTTGTGATGATTTAACATTAAGAAGGAGAGATATAGCCAGAAGTGAGCAGCATGCTTTGAAATCTGTGTACAGAGAAAGACCGAGGTAAGGATGTAGTGGGAAGACTGAAAACTGGGGCATGTAGAATGTCCTCGGCTGAGTTAATGGACAGAGAGTGAAGGAAACAGTTAACTTCCTACTGATTTCCCATTGTAGTTTTGTTTTCTAGGATGCAACGTGCCATTAAGGGAAAGAACCAGAGACAGCTAAGCTCACCACATAGATGTATGGACATCAGTTCTGCAGGTGTCTAACATCCCACACAGCAGTTAACTTTTCATATCTTTAAACTTTATAAGTTGAATCTTCCTTATCTGTAAAAAGCTGATAATTGATGTGATGCTAACCCCTAAAGGGGGCCCAGAAATTAAGACACAAACCTTGGGCTCTTAAGATGGCTCAGAACATAAAAGCCCTTGTCATTGTGCAGTCTGGATGAGCTGAGTTTGATCCCCAGAAGATATGTAGATCTGCCAGATGTGGTGACTTATGTCTGTTTTCCCAGTCTAGCACTCCTAGGAAAGATGGAAAGTGGAGACAAGGCAAAAGCAAAGATAACAGGAGAAGATTCTACCTCAAAAGCAAAACAAAACAACAAAACAAATACACACACACAGCAAGAAACAAAAACATATGTGTTAAAAGCTTCACAAAACTCATGGAAATGCATATATCAAATAACATATATGTATATGACTAAGCTTTAGTTTGCTGTTTAAAACATTTCTAGTTCCCCAAAGCAAATACAAGCCTTTAAGCAGAAGTGGCCATCTTCAGTGGCAATTGGCCTCCAGGTTGTAGGACAAGACTTGAGTTTCTAAACTTGCCTAGTTAATGCTAAAAAAAGCTACAACCTCAGAATATTTTTCATAAAACAAGAAAGCAGAAAGTAGGAGAGAAAATTATTGAAACTTGACAAGATACTACTCTCTAACCAATATTAAACAAAAATAAAGAAATTGAGTAGCTTTCTCACAATGTATTTGGAGATAGGCAAATAAAAGCATATTCCTTTCTCATTAAAACCCAACCAGGAGGTCATGGTATTCTACAGGAATGTTCACTGCTCATTTAACTACTTCTTAATGTAGAATAAATATTGCAAAAGCATGTTGAAATCTAATTATTAATGACCTGAAAATGTTACCAGGCTTCATTGGAAAAAATTTGAGATTAAACAAAACACAATCTTCAAAATTGATGTTGAACCAATGGCATGTTAGAATACTTGTGTACTTGTTGAAATTCCCAAGATACACTAGTTGCAGAGATGCAAGGAATCATACCATCATTTCTTTAATATATATTTAAATTCTTGTTTACTCTTCTATCCAGCTGACTTCCTGGAAACAGGCTTTTTAAAAAGACATATCTTTATTTCCTAGATTATTCATAGTAGCCCACCATGTTATTTAATCTATTCCATCTATGGAGAATATATTGGTCTATATTTTAATAAATCCAAATTTTAGTTCAATATCATCTTAAGTCATAAAATGAAAAATATAAAAACTCTGGCAGACACAAAATTAAGATACTTGTAATTTTACACAGGGTAAAGGAGTTTCAAAAAATACACATTCTACTTCATGAACAAAGGAAAAACCCAGGCTTTTAAGAAGCTAATTAGCATTGATTGACAACTAGGATGTAACCATTTAAACTATGTTTGAAGTCCCCAATTTTTTTCTACTATATAAGTTTCTGTGTGCAGTTTTTTGTTATTGTTTGATACTGTAGTTGGAGGAAGAATTGTCCTAAGTGACAAACACTTCTCAGGCTGTTGGGCATTTTTAATGACTTTTTAAAGAGTTCACAGAGTTTAAGCTATGGAACAGTCAGACTGATTTCCAGAGTGACTGTTCCAGCTTGCAATCCCACCAGCAATAGAGGAGTATTACAGCAGATACTGGCAAGGATGTGGAGAAAGAGGAACATTCCTCCATTGTTGGTAGAATTGCAAACTGGTACAATCACTCTGAAAATCAGTCTGTTGGTTCATCAGAAAATTGGACATAGTACCTGAGGACCAAGCTATACAACTCCTGGGCATATACCAAAGAGATGCTTCAACATATAACAAGGACACATGTTCCACACTATGTTCATAGCAGCCTTACTTATAATAGCCAGAATTTGGAAATAACCCAGATGTCTCTCAACAGAGGAATGGTTACAGAAAATGTGGTACATTTGCACAGTGAAATACTACTCGACTATTAAAAACAATGACTTCATGAAATTCACAGGCAAATAGATGGGTCTAGAAAATATCATCCTGAGTAAAGTAACTCAATCACAGAAAGAACACACATGGTATGTACTCACTGATAAGTAGAAATTAGGCAAAGAGCTTGGAATACCCATGATACAACTCATGGACCACATGAAACTCAAGAGGAAGGAAGACCATAGAGTGGATGCTTAGAAGGGGAAACAAAATAATCAAGGGAAGTAGAGGGTAGGATGGATTTGGAAGGGGCAGAATCAGGTGTGAGAACAGGTGGAGGAGATGGAGGAGATGTACAGAGGGTCAAAAAATTGAATAGAGGTGTGTAGCAATGGGGGATGGGGAACTGAGGGTAGCTACCAGAAAGTCCCAGATGCCAGGAAAGCGAGTTCCTCCCAGAACCCTACAGGAATGACATTAAATGAAATACCCCACAAAGGGGAGGGAGAACCTGTAGAGACTATATATAGAGGTTAGATAAGGTCCTAGTTTGGGGAATGGTGCCACCCACTCATCTCCAAATTTTCAACCCAGATTGGCTCCTGTCTAAAGAAAATAAGGGGACAAACTGTGGAGCAGAGACTAAAGGACTGCCCCACCTGGGGATCCATCCCATACGCAGACTCCAAGCCCTGACACTATTGTGAATGCCAAGAAGTGCTTGCTGACAGAAGCCTGTTACAGCGGTCTCCTGAGAGGCTTTGACGGAGCCTGACAAATACAGAGGGGGATGCTCACAGCCAACCATTGAACTGAGCACAGGTATTCTAATGGAGTAGGAGTAGGGGAAGGAAAGAAGGAGCTAAAGAGGCCTTGTCTGGCATCAGTGGGAGGGGAGGCCCTTGGTTCTGTGAAGGCTTGATGCCCCAGTGTAGGGGAATGCTAGGGTGGTGAGGTGGGAGTAGGTAGGGAAACACCCTCATAGAATCAGGGTAAGGTGGGATGGGATTTGGGGTTGCAGAGGGGAAACAGGGAAAGAGGATAACATTTGAAATGTAAATAAATAAAATATCCAATTAAAAAACAAGTTAGCCATTGAGCATAAAGATCTGAATATATGCATCCTAATTTGTATGTTTTAATTACACTGGTATAAATTGGCTGTTCTGTGATATTGCTCCTCGCCAATGAAAATTTGATCAGTGTGTCAACTGTGAATTGATGTTTTTTTTTTCCCCTTTAACTTTTCTTTGCAGCAGTTTTACTTCTCTGGAGTATTTGGAAAACTGTTCTTGCCACTTCCAGTTGGGTGGGACATTTTTGGCTATGCTGTCTGCTTACACTATGAAGCCATTTCATGGAGACATGTTTTATCTTTTCCTTTCCCCACTCAGAGGCACCTCCCTACAATTTAAAGTTGTTAATAACCTCACCAAAGTGACATTTCTAATATTTCTTTATTTTCCTCATCGGAAACACTGAAGGAAGGGCAGAGGCTCTTCAACACTTTTAACTATAACCCATTGCGAAGCTATAATGAAAGGTGATTGCATACCCTTAATGAAATTATATCATAGAGGGAATTATTACAAATAAGTGGAAAAGTATAATAGTCTTCTAAATACATATTTTGAGAGCTTCATATGTGCACACCTGTCTCTTGATCATCTTTACTTCTTATGTCTTCCCAGATTCACACCCCACCTTTGTTTCTTTCCCAAATCCTTTCTACTTCTCTTCCTTTCTCTTCTCCTTCTCATCTTCTTCCTCTTCTTTCTTTTTATATAGCACCGAGTCCAGTAGTTGCTGTTCATAAACTCATGAGTGTGGGGCCATCCACTGAAGCATGGATGATTTATCAGGAATCACACCTCTGAAGAAAACAAACTCTCCCTCTACTAGCTGCCATTAACTGTCCGTAGCTCCTCAGCTAAGGGTGTGGGCTGGTAAGCCTCTCCCACCTCTATGTTGGAAGGTTGACCAGATTGATCTTCCACAGGCAATCACAGCTGCTGTGAGTTCATGAGTTCAGTGGCCATGTCATATCCAGAAGAATTTGTTTCACCACATATCTCTCCAAGCTCTGGTTCTTATAATATTTCCACCCTGACTTCTGCAATGTTTCCTGAGCTTTGGGGAGAAGAAATGTGATGTAGATATCTCATTTGTGTCTAGCTAGTAGGGAGTTAGGGCTGATCACTATCAACCACACAAAGGTATTTCTCTGATGAATTATAAGTCAGTCTATCTATCTATCTATCTATCTATCTATCTATCTATCTATCATCTATCTATCTATCTATCTATCTATCTATCTATCTATCTACCTGTCTGTCTATCTATCTATCTATCTATCATCTATCTATCTATCTATCTATCTATCTATCTATCTATCTATCTACCTGTCTGTCTATCTATCTATCTATCTATCATCTATCTATCTATCTATCTATCTATCTATCTATCTATCTATCTATCTACCTATATCTATCTACCTGTCTGTCTGTCTATCTATTTATCTATCTGTCTATCTATCATTTATCTATCTTTATATATATGAATTATATATATATATATATATATATATATATATATATAAGGAATTATATGAATATATATATGGACAGTTTGATACTATGACCCTTTAATAAAACCACAGTCTTAGGTTGGTTAATAAAGGCTTGAGATTCCCACCCAGGAGTTCTTGATCAGATGTATAGTACCAAGCTTGTGGATTAGGCTTTAAATCCAGTTAGAAAGTAGTCAGGTACTCCATAGCACTGACGTTTCTACTGTGCCCATGGACATATTTGGCTCAGCTAATCATTATTGTAGCTTAAAGTGTTTATATATTGGAATGAGTATTGATCACTCTTCCTGATAAACAGTCTATAAAGCAATTTCTGGTACTGTAAGAGCTAGCTCATGGGTTGAAGCATCTGCTCAACACCAGCTGAATTTCTCTTTGTCCAGTGACCAAGTGGGTGGGGTCTCCAGTAACAGGGTCTTACAAGCAAGTTCTGGTGGGGGAAAAGTTAATGGTCTTAAAATACACAAAATGACTAGTAAAAACGGAGGAGGGTAGTTAATGCCTTAAAATGTAGGGCAGAAAAATTAAGCTGTTTCAGAGTGTAAAAGGCACCATGAAAAACTCTGTTACACAAGTATTTCGAATATTAGATATTTGGCACTGTCTTTCTCATCATCGTTAGCAAGGCATTGCATTCGCAGAAAGAATGTGTCACGTGTGCCAATTAATACTTCATCTAATTACCAATTCTAATACTATGCTTTTGTGTATCTCCTCAATGAAATATATGAATAATGGCAGCCAAGAAATACACTGGGGTATTGGAGGTGAAAGACATGATTATTCTTTCCTTTTCAGGTATACAAACTAAAATGCTATTTTACAAAACGATTACAGTACTTCCTGCTTCACTGAGGTTTACTACTTTGACCAGAGGGGTGGATGTTATTCCTACCCATAGGGGAGTATAACTATAGCTTCTAGGACAGGAAGAATCAGCTTCCTGTGTTGCTGCTGGTAGGTTTACCCTGCTCAGTGGAATGCCTCATGTTTATGCAAATATGGGCAGTGGAAATTTGTAAACCAAGGGCTTTTCTAACCAACCTCTTTGTTTCTTGAAACAATGACTCTGAGACTTCTTATATATGAAGAAATGCTTAGGCCAATAGCTTTGGTTCATTTCCACTAGCTCAGTAATCAGACATTTCATTTGAAATAGTCTAAGTCATACCACGTGGCTCTCTAAGGTTAATGGGTCTGTCTCCATTAATATTTGGGGCGGTGTTTGCACCTGCCTATTTCCAAGAATCCTTTCCCTCTCTGATGTGTGTCCTACCTTCTAATCCTGTCTCTCAGCTCATTGGCCATAGGGTTTTTTATCGACAGGTGATGCTTTTACACAGTTCATTGCACAAGATATTCTCTCTACAAAAATTGGACCTCATATGTGGACATAAAAAAGAAGTGCACAGAGTTGGATGGGGAGGGAAAAGGGGTGGATGAGATGGGTGGGAAGAGGGGCCATGTATGATCTAGATCTAGTAAAAAATTCTCAAATAACAATAAATTCTTTGCAGTAGCATCGTGACATACTAAAACGTCCTTGTTCCAGGATGATAACAGTGAACAGAACATGGAATCATCTTCCGGTGTACTCTTCCGCCCCTGGATTATGTGTCCTAATGTTCTACATCCATTAGATCTGTCAGATCAAAGAGTGTGGGAGAATTAGGCACCCTGGGAAAACAACTCATAGTGCATGTTATACTGATGGGAATGAGCAATGCCTTCTTATTTTGTATAGTACATTGTTGTGTGTGATGCATGTGAGTGTGCACACTTGTAAGAGAGAGAGAGTATGTGTGTGTGTGAGAGAGAGAGGGGGGGAGAGGGAGGGGGAGGGGGAGGAGGAGAGGGAGGGAGAGGGAGAGAGAGAGAGAGAGAGAGAGAGAGAGAGAGAGAGAAAGCGAGAGAGAGAGAGAGAGAGAGAGAGAGAGAGAGAGAGAGAGAGAGAGAGAGAGAGAGAGAGAATAGGATGGGTAGATGTTGTGACTAATATGTGTGTTCGATCATTTTCCTATCATGTTTTCTGAGACAGGCTCTCTCACTGAACCTGGGTCTTGCCTTTTCAGGCAGATTGGTCAGATAGCAAGCCCTTGAGATCCATATGTCTCCAATCCTCACTGCTTGGATTACAATCCAGCTCATCTCTCTCCTCTTTTCCACTTTTACATGAACACTAGGGACACAAACTCAGGTCCTCCCAACCAAGCAGCATGGAGTTCATCCCCTGTTCCACCTCCCATTCTGGGTATAGTCTTTAGTTCTTGAAAATGTAGCAAAACCACTGGGTATGCAGCTGGTTAAAACGACTAGTTTAAACTCCATTTGTAATTTATTAAGCACAATGTTTTTGGTTTAGGCTATGTTGTTTCTAAGACAGACACCTTTCAGAGTTAAGCCTTTAAAAGGCTCTCAAAATCTCTATCTAATTAAAACAAAATTAATTATGTATTTTGCAAATACAGTGCTGAGTACTAGCAGTAGAAATTTACTCTTCTGCTGAGTTATGCACTTAATGTTCACATTTGAGACCTTATCTATATGTGAGCAAAAATACAACCTAGACCCTATTGTAAATGTTCTGGAATGGAATGAAATTCTCATTTATATATAAGCTGGTTAAATTCTCTAAAAATCATCTATAAACTTTCAACATCTAGCCAGCCACTTAATAGAACAGTCAATGAACTTTTCTAATGGTTCAAGAGAAGTATTAAACCAAAGGAAGAAAATAACTTAAAAGCAATTTTGATTGATTTCAGGGAAGCTTCAAATGATTTTCTTGGGTTTTTCTTTCGTCTACATTTTCTTTTCATGTGGTGTGTTTGCTCATGTTTTCTTGTATCACGGGTAAGCTGTCTCCTAAGGGCTTTTACATAGTTTTTCAATTGTATAGATGCCTTATTGTTTTAAACCAAGGTTTCAGCACTTGTGGAGGAGGCGCAGAAGCAGGAGGAATTCTGGGCCTTGTAGTCCATAATCATTATCAACTATACCATGAGTCTCAGTAGTCAGGGCTGCCTGGTGATCTTTATCGGTGTATTTGAGGAGTTCTTTGTAAATGTTGGGAAGTAAATCTTCCTTAGATGTGTCATTTGCAGACACGTGCTCCTCATATGTAGCTTGTCTTATTTCCATGGCGTTACTTCTCACTGAACTGCCTTACAGTTCACACTCCATTTGAATGGAGACCAACTTAGCAATTCTTCAATGGACTTTAACCTTGGCATCGTCAAAAGATTCTTCACCGTACCCAAGGTCAGCCATAAAATAATTTTTTTTCTTATTTTGTCTTAGAGGAATTTTGTTATTTTACAGTTTATACATAGGCCTATGATGCTTTACTATCTTAATTTTTTTTAAATGTATTGGGTTACAGATGTTTAATCTATTATGGGATTTTTGTTCTTTAAAGGAAAGCAATAGTACTGATTCCTACACAGCTCGGCAAGGTAAATAGTAGAAATCAACTGGCAGCTTCAAGCCTTTCTGCACTAAAGATGTCCACACTCTGGAAAAGAAGCAAATGCATGAAAGAAGCCCCACACCGACACGGGGTCTGCTCTCTGGTAGGTTCAATGGGTCCGGTGGGAATGCAAAGTGGAGCTAATGTCTGGTGTCCCTCGATGGCACAGCTTGTGCCATTACAACAGGGGAAGGGCAGCTCAGGCTACAGAAGATTCTTCTCAACCCCCTCAAAACAGCACACATGCATTAAGGAAAACCAAAACAATCCTCAAAGCAGTACAAGGGAGGGAAAACTAAGAAAGAAACCCCCAAATCTGTACAGCATTTACAACAATGATTATGGGGTTTTACAGCAAACTTGCCTTCCTCTGTTTCTCCCACTTTCTTCCGCATCCTTCCTCTTTTCCTTGTACCCGCCCACCTCCAGTAGCCCTCACTGCATTTTCATATTGGCCCCTCTACCCTTTCTCAACACCTGTGCTTTCTCATCTAGATAAGCATCTGGATGCTTGTGGTGAGTTGAATATGCTTTCCCCAGCAAGTGGCACTGTTTGGAGGTATGGTTTGTTGGAGTAGGTATGTCACTGTCACTGTCCTGTCACTGTCTTTTTTTTTTTTTTTTTTTTTTTTGGCATTTGATTTGTTTATTGATTTTCTCATGATACTAGATTATATTTTGGATTTTTTTAAAATTACATTTCGAATGTTATCCCCTTTCCTGGTTTCCCCTCTGAAATTCCCCTATCCCCGTCCCCTTCCCCCTGCCTCTATGAGAGTGTTCCCCACCCACCCATTTTCTCCCATCTCCTGCCTTGGCATTCCTCTACACTGGGGTATTGAGCCTTCACAGGTCCATAGACTTCTCCTCTCATTGATGCCAGACAAGGCCATCCTCTGCTACATATGCTGCTGGAACCATGGGTCCCTCCATGTGTACTTTTCAGTTGTTGGTTTAGTCTCTGAGAGCTCTGGGGGCGGGTCTGGCTGATTGATATTGTTGTTCTTCCTGTGGGGTTGCAGACTCCTTCATTTCATTCCGTTCTTTTTCTAAGTCCTCCATTGGGGACCCCATTCTCAGTCCAATGGTTGGTTGAGAGTGCCCAACACTATGTTTCTCGGGTTCTGGCAGAGCCTCTCAGGAGACAGCCATATCAGAAACCTGTCAACATGAACTTTTTGGCATGCACATTATTGTCTGGGTTTGGTGACAGTAAATAGGATAAATTCACACAGTCTCTGGATGGCTCTTTCTTCAGACTCTGCTCCAAATTTTGTCTCTGTATTTCATCCTGTGGATATTTTGTTCCCCCTTTTAAGAAGGACTGAAGCATCCCTTATTTGGACTTCTAACTTCTTGAGCTTCATGTGGTATATGAATTGTATCTTGGGTATCCGAGCTTTTGGGCTAATATCTACTTATCATGAGTGCCTACCATGAGTGTTCTTTTGTGGCTGGGGTACCTCACTCAGCATGACATTTTCTAGTTTCATCCATTTGTCTAAGAATTTCATGAAGTCACTGTTTTTAATAGCTGAGTAGTACTCCATTATGTAAATGTACCACATTTTCTGTATCCATCCTTCTGTTGAAGGACATCTGGGTTCTTTCCAGCTTCTGACTATTACATACAAACAAGGCTGCTATAAACATAGTGGAGCATGTGTCTCTGTTATATGTTGGAGCATCTTTTGGGTCTATGCCCAGGATAGGAGTAGCTGGGTTCATTTCTTGGTCAATTCTATTTAATTGATCTACTTGCCTTTCTTTGTACGAAAACTATAAGATTTGTGTCACAATTGCTCTGTAATACAGGTTGAAGTTGGGGATTGTGATTGCCCCAGGAGTTCTTTTATTGTTGAGAAAAGATTTTGCTATCCTGGGGTTTTGATATTCTAAATAAATTTGCAAATTGATCTTTCCAATGCTATAAAGAACTGAGTTGGAATTTTGATGGGAATTGCATTGGATCTGTAGATTGCTCTTGGTAAGATATTCATTTTTACTATGTTTATCCTTCCAATACATGAGCATGGGAGATCTTTTCGTCTTCTGAGATCTTATATTTATTTCTTCAGAAACTTGAAGTTTTTGTAATAGAGATCTTTTACTTGCTTGGTTAGAGTCACACCAAGATATTTTATATTATTTATTACAATTGTAAAGGGTGTCATTTTCCTAATTTTTCTCAGCCTGTCTGTCCTTTAAATAGAGGAAGGCTACTGATTTGTTTTAGTTAATTTTATATCCAGCCACCTTTGTGAAGTTGTTTATCAACTTTAGGAGTTCCCTGGTGGGGTTTTGGGGGTCACTTAAATATACTATCATATCATCTGCAAGTAGTAATATTTTGACTTCTTCCTTTTCAGTTTCTATGCCTTTGACCTCTTTTTGTTGCCTAATTGCACTGGCTAGAACTTTGAGTGCTATATTAAATAGGTAGGGAGAGAGTGGGCAGCCTTCACTAGTTCCTGACTTTAGTGGGATTGCATCAAGTTTCTGTACACTTAGTTTGATGTTGGCTATTGGTTTGCTGTATATTGCTTTTACTATGTTTAGGTATGGGCCTTGATTTCCTGATCTCTCCAAGACTTTTAACATGAAGGAGTGTTGAATTTTGTCAAATGATTTCTCAGCATCTAATGAGATGATCATGTGGGTTTTTTGTTGTTGTTGTTTTTATTTAGTTTGCTTACATAGTGGATTACATTGATGGATTTCTGTATATTGAACCATTCCTACATCCCTGGAATGAAGCACTCTTGATCATGATTGATGATCATTTTGATGTGTTCTTGGATTCAGTTTGCAAGAATTTTATTGAATATTTTTGTATCAGTGTTCATGAGGGAGATTGGTCTGAAGTTCTCTTTCTTTGTTGGTCTTTGTGTGTTTTATGTATAAATGTAATTTTGGCTTCATAGAACAAATTGGGTAATGTTCTTTTTGTTTATATTTTGTGAAATGATTTGAAAAGTATTGGTATTAGGTATTCTTTGAAGGTCTGATAAAATTCTGCACTAAATCCATCTGGTCTGCGACTTTTTTTAGTTGGGGAACTTTTCATGACTTCTATTTTTTAGGAGTTATGGGACTGTTTAGATGGTTTATGTAATCCTGAGTTAACTTTGGTACTTGGCAGCTGTCTAGAAAATTGTCCATTTCATTCATATTTTTCAGTTTTGTTGAGTGTAGCTTTTTGTAGTAGGATCTGATTTTTTTTAAGTTTCTCCTGTTTCTGTTGTTATGTCTCCCTTTTCATTTCTGATTTTGTTAATTTGGATACTGTCCCTGTGCCCTCTGATTAGTCTGGCTAGTGGTTTATCTATCTTGTTGATTTTTTTCAAAGAACCATTTCCTTGTTTTGTTGATTCTTTGTATAGTTCGTTTTTCTTTCTACTTGGTTGATTTTGGCCCTGCATTTGATTATTTCCCGCCTTTAACTCTTCTTGGGTGAATTTAATTTATTTTGTTCTAGAGCTTTCAGGTTAGTATATGTTCTCACCAGTTTCTTTTTGGAGGCAGTCAGAGCTATGAGTTTTCTCTTAGCACTGCTTTCATTGTGGCCCATAAGTTTGGGTATGTTGTGCCTTCATTTTCCTCAAATTCTAAAAAGTCTTTCTTTTTCTTTTCCTTGACCATGTAATCACTGGGTAGAGTGTTGTTCAGCTTCCATGTGTATGTGGCTTTCCTGTTGTTTTTGTTGTTGTTGAAGACCAGCATTGGTTCATGGTAATCTTATAGAGGTGCAGGGATTGGAGAAAAGATCATTCAGAGGCTGCCTCACCTGGGGATCCACCCCATATGCAGCCACCAAACCTAAGCACTATTGCTGATGCCAAGTAGTGCTTACTGGCAAAAACATGATATGGATACCTCCTCAGAGGCTCTGCCAGAGCCATACTGGTACAGAGAAGGATGCTTGTAGCTAACCATCGGATTGAACATGAGGACCCCAATGAAGGAGCTAGAGAAAGGACTGAAGGAGCTGAAAGGGTCTGCAACCCCATGGGAAGAACAAAATGATCAACTAACCAAACCCACTGCGGTTCCCAGGGACTAAAACACCAACCAATGAGTTTGCAGGGAGAGACCCATGGCTCTAGGTGCAGCAGAGGATAATATTTTTTTTTTTTTGTATCAATGGGAGGAGAGGCCTTTGGTCCAGCAAAGGTTCATTATCCCAATATAGGGTAACAGCAAGGTGCTAAGGTGGGAGAGGTTGGTGGGGAGAGGGAGCACTTTCATAAAGGCAATGGGAGGGGAAAGGGGGGTGGTTATTGGGAAAGGAGATAACATCTGAAATGTAAATACAGAGTAAAAAAATGATTTTCATCCTAGCTGCCTGTAAACCAGTCTTTCACTAGCAGCCTTCAGATGAATATGTAGACCTCTCATCTCCTCCAGTACCATGCCTGCCTGGATGCTGCTAAGCTTCTGCTCTGAAAATAATGGACTGAACCTCTGACCCTCTAAGCCAGCACCAATTAAATGTCCTTTATAAGAGTTGCGTTGATCATGGTGTCTGTTTACCTTAACTGAGTAGTAAAATCATATTGAAGACAATGTTGTAGCCTGTGTTCATGGGCAGGGGTCAGACAGTAAATCTTTCCCTAACTAGTGCATGGAATGGGAGCGTGGACAATCAAGTGAGTTCTCTCATTGTATTTACAAATCATAATAGGGGAATTTCCATTACATACAACACATTTAAAAGCTTGGAAGGAAGAACCCGGATACAGAATAAACAAAATAAAACCAAGGCAGATAAAGATACTTATAGAGCCATAGAATAGGCAGAGAAGCTCAGTAGAGATCGACATGAGAAAATATTGTCAAAATGATGTCCTAGAAGTTAAGTGGCAAAGCAAGGACAGACGAGCACCCCACATCTTTACAGTGGAAATGTTGGCATGGAAAGTGTCTTGATTGATGGCTTTTCAGGAATAAGTTGTCATGATCATACCAGGTTTAAGTAATGAGAGACACCCGTGGAATGGCAAGCTTTGGGTACTGCTCTGGACTAGTGAGCAGGCACCACGTTATTTTATTACTAAAAGCCCAGTTTCCAGCACTGTTCCTGATGGTATTATGAAACCACAGTTTTTGTATCCATTCATCTACTGAAGGACATCTGGGTTCTTTCCAGCTTCTGGCTATTATAAATAGGGCTGCTATGAACATTATGGTGCATGTGTCTTTGTTGTATGTTGGAGCGTCTCTGGGGTATATGCCCAGAAGTAGAATTACTGGGTCTTCAGGTAGTACTATGTCCAATTTTCTGAGGAATCGCCAGACTGATTTCCGGAGTGGTTGGGGTATATTTACAAATTGTGATATATTTACATATTTACTAGTCAGCTATTAGAAAAAATGACTTTATGAAATCCTTAAAAAAATGGATGCATCTAGAGCGTATCATACTGAGTGAGGTAACCCAGTCACAAAAAAACAGACATAATATGCAGTCACTGATAATTGGATACTAACACCAGAAAGCTCTGAACACCCCAGAAACAACTCACAGACTATATGAAGTTCAAGAAAACAAAGGCTAAAAAAAAAAAAAAAACAAAAAAACAAAAAAACAAAAAAACAAAAAACACAAAAAACATTATGCTTAATCTTTACACTCCAAGAAAACTTTGACTATTTCCAGGTTACATCTTGTTTTACATGTACTTTATGCTCATTGTAACTAGTAAGATCTTAATGCACACTATCAAACCTTTAACAAAATCAAGTACTGACAAAAATGTATTCATATACTTTTATGCAAAAATGCTTTCAAAATCTACATTTATCTCTGTTTTTTAAAATAAACTTGTTCAATTTGAAAAAAAAAAACTCATATCAGTGGAGACATGCTAAGTACATAGCAGTTAAATTATGACTTACAGTAATATGATGTGGAAAATGTCATGTGGAATAAATACATAGACACAATTTGTCAAAATATTTGATGAATCTGTTAGATGAGCACAGAAAGACCCATTGTGTCATTCTGCTTTTATATATTTGAAGGTTATATAATAAAAGATTGAAAAAAGTGTCTTTTTTCAACTGAGACACATATTTCTAAGTATTTGATGTTGTCTAAAAAATAGCTCAAGTGATTGCAAAGTCTTGTTTTCTGTACTGGTGAATTTCATCATAGAATTTTCTTTTATTCTTATTTATTTATTACAGTAACTTCTACAACATTGCATTTTTTTTCATCATCTGAATTTTAGTTTCAGAACATTTGTACCATGCTTTATAATTTCCACTTCAGGAGATGGGAGATGTTAAGTGGTGGATAGGAACCAGGTACTTGGTGCATGATTTCCATGTGTTCCATTTAACCCAATCCCCTGGTTTTCATGCAGAAATTTCCATGAGAGACTTGGACAAAGCCTTTGCCTGGAAGCTCTGTTCTGGCTATCACATGAGGCTGCTGCTGTCTTAGAAGCACACTGTGCACTCTCCTCTGGAGAAGAACTTCTCCCTCGCTCATGCTCAGCCTTATGTGCAAGTTGAAGGCTCAGAGGAGACATCTTGTCTGCCCAGCTGCAGAATGTGTATGCTATAATTGCTTTTGTTGCCATGGAAACTGAAATATAACTGATAAACTATATATCCCAAACAGATTAAAACTAATTCAGGAAGATTATTTCTGGATGTTCTAAAACATATGATTAAATTCCCTGTTTAGTACTGTGTTGTATACTTAAATGATAATTTAGGAAATACTTTTTTTTAATAATCTATTCTCTAGGACAGTGCTTTGGTGGCAGCAAGATTAGCAAAGAATGCATTCTAAATCTGATCTAGCATACTTGTACGTCACAACAAACTCATGAGTGCCATAACATGTAGATAAGATGTTAACCATAAGAAATAACATATTTCTGAGAAACTGTTAGTTCCCAATGTCTAAGGCCAAATGTGTAAAAATATGCTAACAGAACAACCGATGCATATTTTAACATGATATTCTTATTTTAAACATATTTACCTATGTCTTCTTCAATTACTTATTTGGCCTAAATATAATAGATACCATTTATTTTATATCTCACAGATGGGAAATTGTGTTAAGGTCATCGGATTTAATTCTTGCTATTGTCCGGATCTTTTCACTTTCATTCCAGTGTGGAAGGGAGCTGATCCCTTGAGAGATGAAACAGGACAGAATGTACTGTGAAGTTTGAGCCTTGGTGTGAGGAACTTTTGGTGGTAGTTATACAAACCCCATGAGACTCCCACTTCTACTACTTTGATAAAAGCACATTTAAAACAGAGTTATTCGGTAAAGCCCTTATAGACAGCCCCTACTAAATCCAGAGTACACTGAGTCTCCTAACAAATTACATTGTAAGTTCTCAGGATGTACAAACTAGAAGTTCTGTAGTTCTTCATTGAGTGTTTTGTTACGAACACTCAAACTCAGAGCAGTGAAGAGGCAGTGATCAATGCTCTCATAAATGTCATACAGCAGGAGATGTCTATCCTCCACAAAATGTCTAGGTGGCTAACAGTGGTTCTGATGAAATGCTGGATGCATAGAATAACATTGATTTGGTTTATCTGCACTTGTATTATTTATTTGTGCTACTGGTCAGGATGAACATAATTCGACAGTGACAAAATCCCCAGTTGTTTTAAATTTTCTAGGAAATCTTATGGTAGTACATTCTAAGCTATAAGAGGAAATGGGTAAGAGAGAAGAGGGGAGGAAGGGGGAGGGGAAGGGAGAAAGATCAAGAGAGAAGGAAAGAGAGAGGAGGGATGGAGGGAAAGAGAGTCAGAAGCACACAAGCAGATGGAGGACTTTCTTAATCAAACTCAGGACTCTGCCTGTGCTTGAAGCACCCATCAAGGATCCACGGCCTTAGGCAGAAGAGCAAACTGGGGCTGCCGTAGAACACATGAGGGTTTTCATTGCCTGTTGGATTCATCTCAAGTTCTGATTTTAAAAAACTACATACACACCATTTTTTTGTGTGTGTGTTACACAGAGTAAGGGGATCACTGATGAAAGACATGTCCTGTGGAAATTTTCAACAGATTATTTTGTAATCCTTCATATTTCTTGGTCTACTTACCCACTGTCTGTTCTGAAAGTTATTTTTGAGACAGTTGAAGCAATATTCCAGCATTCCAAGTTCTGTCTTTGGAAAGAGGGCGCAGCCCCTGAAACAGGTCATTCAAATGATGCGTGCACAGACATATGCAATATGCAATATTCTAGAAATCCAAATTGCTGGATCTCATTCTAGACTCTGTTCTGCCATTATCTGGCTTAGTATCTCAGACATTGCTTGACCATGGTTTTCCCATCTGTCAGATCTCAGTAGGGGGTGCCAAATAATTTTTAATGTTCCTTTCAATTCTAATCATGATCAAAAGTTGTGGTACAATGAATCTGGCAGACTCAAAATTTCTTTTCCAGTTCTCTCCTTAGCTATTTCCAAGTAATGATCTTAGGGTAAATATGTGTCCAATTCTAATCGATGAGCTGCTATTGACTTGGTGGAAGAGGATCTACAATGTTCCTCTTTGTTTTCCCCATTCTTCCTTCACTCCTGACCTTTTCTTCTTTCTCTAGAGATAGGGCTTTGTCAAGCAACCCATGATGGACTTGAACTCACAATCTTCTTGCTTCATTTTCCCGAATGCAAGGATTACAGGGATGTATCCACTTCTGATTTAAGGAAAAGATTTAAAAATGATACACAGGGGCCAATTGGTCTTTTTTGGTCTGTAGAATTTATTTACTTCTTGTTTGGAAAAAGGTCCATTGCTTTGAGACGTACAATGGCCATTTCATGATAATGAGATGAAACACTAAATCTCAAACATAACAGAAACAGAAGAATGAGAAGAACCCGAGTCCTCGCCAGCTTTCTGTAAATCTTCACCCATGTTGGAATGCCTAGAGTCGGATCTTTTGTTATATTAGAAAAATGTGTAGTTTAAGCCACCATTGTAGGGCATACCATTACTTGCAGCCAAGCTTATGCCTGACTGGTACAAATGAAAGGCCAAATTGCTTGAAAACTGAAGAGGGGTTCATACGAGAGGTTGTAAAGGTGACTAGCATGTCAACTATCTCAAATAACTTATAAAATAAAAGGCAAGAGACAAGCACTGTAACAGACATAGTGCAAGTCAGAGTATATTAAGAGAAAGTGTCTTATGGATAGAAGCAGGGTGCGATCATATTTGATGTCAGAAAAATATGGGGATGATATAACTTCTTAGGAGTTTATGATGCTTCCTAATAATGTCATCATTATTAATTAAACTATTAATACGATGATGACTAGGAATTAGGTAAAATCACTTGCTGAATTACGTTGGTCTAACTGTTACACTGCTGTCACTGGGGTGTGATATTTGTATAGCTTCCTCTGGTACTGAAATTCTGAAAACACTTTAACAAAATGTTCTTCTAATTAAAGTGCCTTTGTTTTTGCCATGGAATGGACTATAACAACCTATTTCTTCTCCATAGATTATCTACTCTTTTATACAGTTACCCCAGGACCATCATGCATTGTTGTCTTATCAAAACATTTCCTAAACTCCACTGTAGCGCCCTTCCTTCACAGATTGTCTGATGCTGTTCTTAGAGTCTTCTTAACCAAGCTGTGCAGTCAGTAAAATGTTTGATATGATGTATTAGTGAACAATAGCAACTTAGCATGCTCCGTCCCCTGATATTTGTACATTCAACATCTTGCCTAAATATGGTAGACTCTGGTCCTATTTTAGAATTATCAGGGAAATGGTACAAGATAGCAGAGCCTAAGCCCTCCCATCTAACACTACTTGAATGTAACTCACTCACACACTTAACCACAAACACTTCATCCTCCCTTCATCTTCTTTCCTTATGTTAGGTCTATTCTTGGCTCTTTTTGTGGAGTCTTGTTCTCATTGCCTTACGTGAATGGAAGGTTACCCACATTTGAGATGTGCATTTGTAGGTTTCTTCTGCAACTGCACCAAGCTGGAGAACTGGTTCTTTCCCCCCTTTTTGTTATGAATTATGCCTTATGTTTAATGAAGGAGTTATACCAATCACACATTAGTTTTTTTCAAGTTTATTCTTTGAGAATTTCACATATGTCCACAATGAAAAATTACCATATTTACCACAGTTCCCCTTTCAGCTGCACTCTCAGAAATATTCTAGCAGGTGTACTCTGCCAAATTCACTTGTCTTTTTCTTTTAAAAATTAATTTAATAATTCAAATTTGTTTTGTATGTATATGGTGCATGTAGAACAACCCATTAGATCTAAAGATATTTATGGCAACACTCAAAAGCTAGAAAGTGCTAATGGCTGTTCAGTTGAAACTTATGTGTTCCCTATACATGTTGAGTTATATGTTCATGGGTACAATAGCCTTGACACGTCCAGAAGACTTATTTTCACAGCACTTCTTTCCTTCTTCCAACTCTTAAACTCCTTTCATCTCTTCTTCAAGATTTTTGTGAACCTTGGAGGAAGAGATGATATAGATGTTCCTTTCAGGAATGAGCATTCATAGTCACTTATTTTCAGCACACTGATGAGTCATGAATGTCTGAATTGACTGTTGTCCACTCCCCAAGGTAGTTTCTCTCATCATGACTGAGAACAATCCAGCTCTATGGTTACAAATATAAATATTTAGAAGGCAATTTGATAGCAAGCCATTTAGCAAAATAACAACAGTAGGTTCCACCTTAGAATTTTTAATATCCCCAGCCATAGGCAGTTGACTTTCTTTTCTTTTCTTTTTCAGTAGCAGGAATGAATTTCTTCCTATAGAATATAGGCCTTAGGCACAACCAGAAAATGGTTGGTTACCCATCAGAGTTATGCTACTATTGCAACAATGCCTAGCAGGTCATTATTGTAGCATCCAGGTCCAGCACTAGGTAATACCACTGACAACTTACATTTTATATATACTATAGTATTTCCCTACTTCTTTTTAACATATAGCAAAAAGCTCTCTTCATGGGAACAGCCTCACAAGTAGATGAGGACTGGTTATGGACAACAGTCCTAACTTCTTCTGATGAACCTCATCCAGGATAAGAAGCTTTAATGTTATAAGTACTCAGTCTCTGTAGACAATATAGTATCCTGATATGATCACTACTGATCCAACTATGTTTACAGAAAGAGGCTGAGACTGGAAAAACAGATCAGTAAATGACTTGCTCTATAGAGCCAGAGAAATAGCAAAAGAGGTTTACTTGAGAGAAGGGAGGTTAAGAAGAGGCTTTAAGAATTAACTCTGTTGAATATGGGAGTTATGTTTTAAGTTTAAATAGTTTCTTGGGCATTTTATGTTGGTAGAATAAGTGTGCATGGGGAAAGGAGACCATTACTGACTGGTGTATTCTTGGCAATCAGCGTGGAGGAGAGTACATCTTATAGACAGTGGGGGGTAACAGCAATTCAGAAAGATATAGCCACTCAAAGAACAGAGGCAGTACCTGAGATCAGCAACTATTTTAGACAGATTGGTCTGTATGTTAGAAGACAAACCTATTTGGGGACAGCCTTGGAGACTTTTGAAATTTAGTCTGAGGAATAAAGATGTTTTGTAGAAAACCACGACTTTTGAAGATGATAAATATATGAACAGACTAGAATTTTAGAAAGATGAATAGTTGTTTCTTTAAAAGAGAGAGAGAGAAGACAATGATCTAAGAAAGTATCTAGTCTTTGAAGACCAGAATGAAGAGAGAAAGCATCCCGAAAGCCATTAGGATGTCAGGCAGAGTACTTGTGGCAAAAGAGAGAGATGAAAATTATCATGTCAGTCATACCCAGAGTTTCTGCTGTAGACGTGGGGCAAAAACCAGTCTTTTTAACAGGTCACTTTAAAAAAAGTACCGAATTGAGGTTATTTACTTCACTCCACTGTGTCATTCATTCTTTCAGTAGGCATTTACGGAGCTCCCTTTTAATCAGATTTGATAGTGTTAGATGACGGTTGGAAGGTGAACCAGACTGATCTCTTGCCATGAAGAGATAGACATGAAAACAATCAGTGAGAAGGCACCATCAAAACTGCTACAATTACCTCACCAAGCTGCCGGGTAGATTAAATGAGGTCGTGTCTGTAAAATGATTTGATTGGCACAGGGCCTGGTACCCAGTAAGCTCTCAATAATTAGATGTTATCATTCCACATACAATTCCATCCATGAGGGTGAAAAGACAGACCGAGGAGCTGCTGAGGATGTAGAAGACAGCTTCGGGAAGGAAATGAGATAACCAGCAAGGCCATGATGTCTCCTCTAGACAGAAATACCCATTGAAAACTGACATGCTCTCTGAGGGCTGAGGCGTCTAGCCCACCCGGAGCACTGGCTGTGTACTTCGGATGGTGGAGTGGAACAAAGATGGATGAGGAAAGCTGGGTATAGATTTCTAAGGCTTTTGGACACTCAGTAAAGATTAGATTTCATATTTTTGGAAATCATAAGTAACAACTGGTTTTTAAGTGGAGCATAGAAGGAAGGGTACATTGCTTACTGGAAAGATCTCTCTGGGAACAGTTCCGAGACTCTATGATGTAGGGCTGAGTAGGGAGAAATGGTCAGAGGCAAGTTAACAACTGAGTTACAAAACGGCTTTGGCAAATCAAATGAAATAAACTTTAAGAAATTATTTTTGCTTTTACCATGTCTTCTTGAAAACACATTCCCTCCCCAAATTCTACCCCCCTAACCTCATGCTAAAGCCAACATAACAACTTAATTATTAATTTTAAATAGTCTTGTTTTTGAGATGGTCTTGTTCCATGTTATCAAGTCTGGCATGAAGCAATCCCCCTGCCTCACTACTCTCAGTAGAAATTACAAGCATATGCCATCATAATTCATACCAGTGATGTCTTCTTAAGCACAGAAAATACTACAGTTTAGTATGAAAACAGAATGCAACAAAATAAATGTCCACAAGTATAATATTCATTATAACATTCTGGACTAAAACATCAACCATTGAGCACACATGGAGAAACCCATGGCTCCAGTTGCATATGTAGCAGAGGATAACATTGTCTGGCATCAGTGGGAGGAGAGGCCTTTGGTCCATTGAAGGCTCATTTTCCCAGTGTAGGGGAATGCCAAGGTGATGAGGTGGGAGAGGGTGATTGGGAGAAGGAGTACCTTCATGGAAGCAAGGGGAGGGGGGAGAGGAGATGGGAGTAGGGGAAAAATAAAGATAACATTTGAAATGTCAATACAGAGATTATCCAATAAAGAAAGAAGTGTGCTTTTTACAAAATGTTAAATTTACAAAATACTGAAAACAATCATACAATATTGATTTTTGAAAGCAGTTGACAATGTAAAATTTTACACAACTTTTTTATTATATAAAATTGCTAATATCTTTATAAGGTATATGTTTTTACTTTTGCTTGGCTCACTAATGAAAATATTTATTATTATTTAAATAATAAAATCATCTTTAGCAAAGTAATGTTTTAATGCTGCAAAATCAGACATCTAGTAATATTAAAAATGGCTTCAGAAGGTGTGTGTGTGAGGGGGGAGAGAAGGAGGAGAAGGAGGGGAAGAGGAGGAGGAGGGGGAGGAGAAGAAGGGAAGGGGAGGGGGAGGAGAAGGGGAGGAGGAGGGGGAGGAGAAGGGGGAGGAGAAGGCAGAGGGAGAGGAAGGTAACAGAGCTTGCTGCTTATCTAAAGGACCCCTATTCAGTTTCTGGCCCACACTGGATAGTTTACAGGGCCCCATACTCCAACATACAAAGCCCACTTCTATCCTTCACTCGCAGCAGCATAAGCATGGAATACAGACATCTTTCAAATTTATCATCACATATAAGCAAAAGTGTATCATACAAAACTGCAATGCTTCTCATTCCTGAAGAGGATTATTTATTCAAGGAGATAATAATTCTTGTAATTGCTATTTTTAAAAGGTTTTAAAGACATAATTTATTTTAGACAAACTATAGCAAAATCTACCATAGTCACTGATAATGTATTACACACTTTAAAAGAGGTAGGATGGTGACTTTCATGGTGTCTTTTAAACCACTATAAAAATGTAAACTTATGTAACTTTGATATCTCTGAGACCATCACTGTAATCTATATAATAACCACACCCATTACTTAGTTTTCATTATTGTTATACTTTTAATGTTTTATATTTATGTGTATGGATGCTTTACCTGTGTATTTATGTGTGCACTATGAGTACCTGGAGAGGCCAAAAGAGAGCATCCATTTCCCAGGGATATAAGTTATAGATTGCCATGGGACTGAAATGAGTGCTGGGAATTGACTCCCCATCCTCTAGAAGAGCAGTCAGTTGACATCGGAGCCATCTCTCTATTGCTTTTTAAAGCTTCCTTGCTCCTACTGTTTATTTTTCAAGTTTTTTATTAGCATATATCATAAGAACACATTAATTATACCTGATAATAAGTTTATTACATTTGCATATATCTATTAGTATTTCTGATTATATTCATTTCCATTTTCTCCCCTTCTCCCTTCAACACCTGCTGATTCCATTCTTCTCTTCAATTTCTCTTTCTTCTTTTTGGGGGTCTCTATTAGTTTAATTACAGTTGTATACAGTTTGGGGACTGAAAGGTTATTTGCAGGAGCTACTGACTACACTACTGATGAAAATGTCTTTCCTTGGTGGATCATTGACTATCTATGTATCCTCAGGAAACCATGAGGCCTCTCAGGCCCTTCCCCCTCCACAATGGGTAATCTTGCTCATACAGGTGAGAGCAATCACCATGTCTTGCCGCCAAAACTTTGTTTCAAGCACCCTCTTCATCATCTGGCTCTTTCCTGACTCTTCCCATGCCTTCTGAAATGATGTTTTCTGGACTTCGGAAGGGATTCCATAGATGCCCCAACTGAGGCCAAGCATTCAACAGGCAAATATTCCCAATGTCTTTGGGTTTTGAATTTCTGTGATAGTGCTGCCCATGGTAGAAATCTCTGAAGTTGATGTCAGCACTAGTTAACAGCTCCTCTATTCAATCCTTCTTGTCTTTTCTTTCCATGTCCAGGCAACCAATGATCTGCTACATATTATACTATATAGTCATCTTCTGGAATTACATGTAAGTTGAATCACACAACATTCACTTTTAAAATTGTTTGTATCCTTTTAGTCAGTCTGACAATTCAAAAGTTTATCTATGTTGCAATAATTCTTCACTTCTATTCTGAAGATTGAATATATCACTAATTGTTAATTCAATAGTGTTAGTGAGGCCTTGGGGTTATTGCAAATAAACCTGCCGGGCACATCTGTTAACTTTTGTTTATATGGAAATTTTTATTTTTTCTTATGTAATTCCTAGAAGTGGAATGGATCACATAATAGGTGTATTTTAACGTGTGAAGAAGTTGTATAAATCTTTGGAGTGACTGGGAACTTAAATCTCCATAAAGATAAATAGAAATTCAAAGTTTTCTACATTCTTGCTGTTACTTCATACAGTCAATTATCATAACCAGTCAACAGAGTAGTGAGTGGTACAGCTTAGTAGAGCTCTAATTTGTGTATTCCTAATGACTAATATTGCTAAGCACCATTTAATACTCTTCATTATCTATATATCTGTGATAAATTATTTGCTCAAGCACTTGAATGAGTCATTACCTTATCAGTCTGACAGTTATATATATATATATATATATATATATATATATATATATATATGTGTGTGTGTGTGTGTGTGTGTCATATTTAAGATTTTTGATTTCCAAACATTTTTATTCCTTTGCATTGTCTTTTTAGTCTCTTATTGGTCTCATTTTACCAACATAAATTCCACTTATTTTAATTTTTAAGTATTATATCTTTAATATTTATCTAGCCTCAAGGCAACATCTCTTCCTCTATGTGGTTCACTAGCAATTCCACAGTTTTAGGTTTTCATACTGTATTTGTGATCAATCAATTTTAAGTTAGACCTACAGTGAAGAATAAAAGTCAAGTAGGCATTTTCTTTCACAAAAGGATATTTCTAGGAAAGCTTCAGAAAACGAGCTCCCTGGTGTTGCTTTAACTTTGTCTAAGATTAATTCCTCATGTTCTAACATGGATCTATTTCAGTCTCTCAATTTCATTTAGCCACTTAGTTATCTTTATAGCAATAATGTATCCATAATCAACTTGGTATTATAATATCAAGACTGAAACTAAATAGAAGTTGCCCTCCAACCCTTTTTCTTCCCTTTCATTTGGTCATTCTGTATCTAATGGTAGAAAAAACTCTCTCTGTTGCTCTAGTTAGTCTCTGAGTACTGAAACAATAAAGTTAAAAACTTTAGTTCAAAGTGGTTCTGTGTGTGATGTCGGCACAGTAAGTATATGGTGATGTTTTGTCCTTTTCTTATATATTAGACTTTAATGACTGTTGGACATGTGTCAATTATTGTGGCTAAAATTCTCTTGGTTTAGATCTTGGCAAATGCTTTTAAAGCTCTATGCATAGTTTCCAGAACACATGTGTTTCCTTGAACTCTTATTGTATGTAGAAAAAAAAACTTGAGTGGATTTTCATAGAAAATTTCATTAAAAGACCATCAAAATCGAGCCCCATTACCCTGCACGATTACATATAAGAGATGAGAAACATTTTTAATCAAACATAGTTCCTTAGGGCAATCCCCAGTAAGTTTTTTTTTTTTTTTTTTTTTTTTTTACTGTCTGTGATATTTGGCTTGTTTGTCAAATTGATGGGATACAAAATCATTAGGATGCAAATCTCCAGGCACACATGTGGGAAACTATTTAGGTTACATTGGCCTCTGTGTATGCTTGTGAAGGATATTTTGATTGGCTTAATTGAGATAGGAAGATCCGATGTGGAGGAGGGGCCAGCAGTTTTCTGTGTGCTTGTGCACCATGTACTTGAAAAGAAGAAGCAAGCTGAACACACACACACTGCTTGCCAGTTGTGGTTGAAATGTGAGCAGCCACCATGACTTCCCCACCATGACGGGCTGTATCTTCAGACTGTGAGCCAAAAATAATCCTCTCTCCCTTAACTTGCTTTTGTCAGTGGACTTTACAAAAGCAATGAGACAAGAAACTAAGACAATGCCCTTTCAGCTTGACCATGTGGTCTAAACTATTCTGAAATATGGGCACACAGTTGTCCCTGTAGCCTATCAGGTATGTACTACTGGAAGCTCTGGGACCTTTGGGGAAAAATGCATTCTAATTTGTACATGCTATCCTTCAACTAAATTTTTGAAATGTATGAATAGGAAGCTCATTTGGAATATGAGAACATTAGAACTCAAAGCTGAAGCTTTGGACTCAGACAAGTTATGTTTACATTTTGAGTTTACATATACTGGCTATCTGGTCCTAATTTTCTTACTAAAAATCTCTACAATTCTCTTTATAATTAAAAAATTTGAAATGATAAATATATTGACTGGCTCTTAGGATGTTGATATATGAAGTAAAATAATGTTTATGAAAGCACTAGACTTTTACAGCCATCGTCACGCATATAACGTCATCCTCAGTGGGTCATGAACTCACTGTGTCCATGACTCCTAAACTTGTCTGTATACTAGCTTCATTTAAGGATCTTCAGAATTTTTT
Organism: Micromys minutus; assembly: GCF_963924665.1. Classification (NCBI taxonomy): domain Eukaryota; kingdom Metazoa; phylum Chordata; class Mammalia; order Rodentia; family Muridae; genus Micromys; species Micromys minutus. The sequence continues at coordinate 9,054,000 of NC_137968.1, forward strand.
CAAAGCCCAAACTCTACCTTTACCTAGTAAATCACAATGTCTTTCAAAGTTACACCAGACCATTTTTCAAAATAAATCTTTGTATAACCTAATCATTCGATGATTTAGATCAATGACTTTATTTAATTATACAGTTCTACAAGTTGTAATTTACCTCTGATTTGTATGTGGGAAAGTTGGGGTTAATTTTGAGAATATTGAGAAAAATATTCTGATGAATCCAAATGCAAGTTTGTTTGATTTCAAAATCTTACTTCTCACTACATTGGTATATTAGTCAAAGTTCTTAGAGCCACCCAAATTCATTTAACATGACTACATAGAGCATAAGTACATGGTTATAACTGCTCCATATAATGCAGGAGTGTGCTCTTTATGGAAAACATCTGACCATCCAATACGAAGAAATAACTAAAAGAACTAGAGACGTTTTGATGTTATTTGTGAAAGAGTTCGCTCATTTATAATTTATAAAATCAATGAGAATTCTTAACTGAGTTTCCACTACCCTATGGTAAGGCATTAGCTTTGTTCACCATAGTCTAACACGTGCATTATTATTTTCCAGACTTTGGAATAGCCAAACGATAGCCAAACCACTATTCAGAGCTTCCATTCAATGTTTCCCTGAGAACGGTTCCTGTTGGGCTGCTTGTACACTATCCAAGATAACCTGATGACTGCTTTCTGGAACATTAAACATTATGCATTCCTCAGGCACATAATTTACTCTTTATGCACCTAATTTAAAGTGTAGTTTAACTGATATCTTTGCTCTATTGGGAGCACTACAGTATGTTCTGGTATCTAAGTGTCAGATGGCTTTGGACATCATTGGCTATTGCTCTTCCAGGCTTATAAACAAGTTATAAGAACTGAGCAGCAGGGTGACACTTTTGTGGACACAATGACATAATTATGGGTGTAGACCTAATCTTAGAGAATAATTCCCAAAGAGCCCCAGTGTCAGCATAAATTATAAAGACGCTGCCATTAGGAATATTTTTAGAATTTCTTTACTCCCACAGTAATTGCAAAACCCCAATGTCATTTGAAAGACTGAAAACTCTGGGCTTGACTTTTAGGCAACTGTTCTTAAGTCCCACCTGATAATTTTAGGCTGAGGACTCTCCAGAATTTACCCTCTGAAATAACAGTGGCTTGTATTTGGTGTAACCCACTGCTGCAAATCAAGAAGTTAGAAAAACCTTGACCTTCTCAAACTGGTTTTCTTAACACCACTAAACATTGTTTTCCAGTAGGAAATAAAGTATTGAACAAAGCGAATTGGTGGTGGGGTGACTGGGGAGTCAGGAAAGGTCTTAAATAACGCAGGCTAATTTGACATTGCTAGGTATCCAAGGGTGACATCGAACTTCTGATTCTCTTGCCTCTACTTCCCACATTCTGGAATTTCAGGCATGACTTGCGGTTCATGGTTTTAGGTTGCTGGGGACGGAACCTAGGGTTTCAGTTGAAGAGTCCCAACTGAATCACACCTTTCATCACAGTTTTTGGTTTGTTTTGCTGTTTGTTTTTGAAACAGAGACTCTAAATTGCTCTGGCTTGTCTCCAACTCACTATGTAGATCTATTTGGCCTGAACTCAACACAGAGCCGCCCAGTTCTGCTTCCTTAGCACAGCTGTTAAAGGTGTTCCACACGTAAATTTTATTGTGGTCAGAGAAGAAAGACTTTAATTTGTGTTTTGAAAATTGCTGCCCACTCTTAAAATATCTGTGTCATGCAGAGAGGAGGAATACGTAAGAGATTTCCTGAAGCTATACCATGCAAGGATAACTTCTGCTTGTGTAGATTTCCCTTTCTCCAGCCTCCCTTCCTGTTACCTATACTTGCCCATATCCTTACCTATATACGTGCCCATCTGTATACAAAAACATGGAAACGCACATGCATAGAAAAAAGGAAATGTTAACCATGGACATAACAAAAAAAGCAAAGTTGTTTAATTTTTAAAATGTTCCAAAACCAGCTTCCCCAAGATTGATGCTATTTTTTTTACTCATTTATTTAATGATAGAGATAATTCTAGATTTTTACTGCTATTTTTATTATTTGTTAATTTTGGACGTGATTTATCGATTTCTCGTTGGAATGGAGAAGACTTTAGTCGGTTCGAGGTACTTTTTAGTTTCTTTTCTATCAGTTTCAACTGTCATGTTATACTTGCATTTCCAGGGATAGACTTTCTAACCTCAAGTATTATTTTAAATTATCAGCTGTTAAGTCTTTAAATTTTATGTTAGATGATAACAAGTATTCAAACTTTCAGTTTCTTCACCCATTTTTTAAAAAATACTAATTTCTCTGTGTTTTACAGTTTTACAGAACTTACTTTGAGTTTGTTTTTCTTCTTTCAAGATTCAAAATCACAGGACTATATTAAGTCAGTATCATCATTGGAGCACATATATGCATTATTATTGTGTTAGATTTTAGGAGTGACTGACTGTGTGGTTTATCTTTACGTTCTTTTTTTTTTTTCTCTTATCTTTACTTTTATTTTTTAATCTTTTTTACAATCCAGACTTCTTCTGCCTCCTGCTCTGCCCATGGACGGCTCCCTATCCCATACCTCCTCCCCACAATATCTTTGATGAGTGAAAGCTAACACTGTAGAGTGTATATATTCATTTGTTGTGTGTGCATATGTATATGTATGTTCACATGTATGCAAACATATGTATCTTCGTGGATACTTATGTACATATAGAGGGCAGGAATTGACATTTAGTATCTTTTTAAACATTTATTTATTGGATATGCTCTTTATTTACATTTAAGATATTATTCTCTTTCATGACAATCCCATCCCCCCTCCCCCACTCATTGTCTCTGTGAAGGTGCTCCCTCTCCCAACCTCCCTCTCTCATCTCAGGGCCTTGGCATTCCCCTAAATTGGGAAAACGAGCCTTTGCTGGACAAAAGACCTCTCCTCTCACTGATGCTGGAGAATGCCATCCTCTGCTGCATATGCACCTGGAGCCATGGGTCTCTCCATGCAGACTCATTGGTTGGTGTTTCAGTCCCTGGGAGCTGTGGTGGGTTTGGTTAGTTGATAATGTTGTTCTTCCCATGGGGTTGCAGACCCTTTCAGCTCCTTCAGTCCTTTCTTCAGCTCCTTCATTGGGGTCCCTGGGTTCAGTCTCATGCTTAGCTGCAAGCATCCTCCTCTGTATCACTATGGCTCTGTCAAAGTCTCTGAGGAGGCATCCATATCAGATTCCTGCCAGTAAGCACTACTTGGCATCAGCAATAGTGCTTGGGTTTAGCGGCTGCATATGGGATGGATCCCCAGGTGAGGCAGTCTCTGGATGATCTTTTCTCCAATCCCTGCTCCTCTATTTGTCCCATCATTTCCTCCCAAGAGTATTTTGTTCTCCCTTCTAAGATAAACTTCTGGCTTTCATTCATTCTCTTTGAGCTTCATAAGTTCTTTGAATTGTTTCTTAAGTATTTTGAGCTTTTTGGGCTACTATCTGCTTATTAGTGAGTGCATACCATGTGTGTTCTTTTGTGACTGGGTTACCTCACTCAGGATGATAGCTTCAAGTTCTATCCATTTGCCTAGAAATTTCATGAAGTCATTGTTTTTAATAGCTAAGTAGTGCACCATTGTGCAAATGTGTCACAATTTCTGTATCCATTCCTCTGTTGAAGGACATCTGGGTTCTTTTCCAGCTTCTGGCTATTATAAATAAGGCTGCTATGTGCATGGTGGAGCATGTGTCCTTGATAGATGCTGGAACTTCTTTTGGGTATATGCCCAGGAGTGGTATAGCCTGGTCCTCAGGTAGTACTATGTTCAACTTTCTGAGGCACTGCCAGACTTATTTCCAGACTGGTTGAACCAGCTTGTAATCTCACCAACATTGGAGGAGTGTTCCTCTTTTCTGCATCCTAACCAGAATCTGCTGTCATCTGAATTTTTTATCTTAGCCATTTTGACTGGTGTGAAGTAGAATCTCACGGTTGTTTTGATTTGATTTTCCCTGATGAATAGAGGTGTTAAACATTTCTTTAGGTGCTTCTCAACCATTAGATATTCCTCAGTTGAGGATTCTTTGTTTTGCTCTGTACCCCATTTTTAATGGGATTATTCAATTCTCTAGAGTCTAACTTCTTGAGTTCTTTGTATATATTGGACAGTAGCCCTCTACCAGTTGTAGGATTGTTAAAAATCTTTTCCCAATCTTTTGGTTATGTTTTGTCCTCTTGACAGTGTCCTTTTTGACAGGATCGGCTGGGACATTTAGTATGTCTTTTTCTCAGACTAGAAAATGCAGACAATTCAAATGTAAATTTCCTCAAACCCCTAAAACCAGAGAAGTCTGCAAAGAGAGTCTGGTTACCCCCCCAACCCAAAGTGCATTCACTTTAGTATAATTCAGTATAATTTTTAACAGGAATGAAGGTTGAAGAAAGATCAGTGAGTTGCATTAGGGGATGATTACTGCATTAATGCAGGGTTTTAATTTCTCAAGAAGGCACACAGGATGTGAAAATGTTCATTCACTTTAAATGACCTTAGTCTCTGATGTCACTGTAAGATGTTTCACATGCTCTCATGCACAAGATCTTTGCAACAACCTCTACTTAGTCACTTGTTTTCTAGCAGTGACTCTAAGTTTTAATTTTGGCCAAGCTGGGAAGTGGATAGAGGGTATTATATATGGTAGGCGCTTAGTTGTCTTTAAGGGGACTCTTTCAATCCCTTGAATGCTCTTCTTTATTGGAAACATGAATTTCGTTTTCCTTGGTGTTCCAGGAGCACTATCATCTCACGGATCCTACACACTACATTATATTTTTACGTATTACTTAAAACAAAAAAATTTTTTTAACAGTTTCTCAGAGTCTTTACTCCTGATACTCTCTCTTTCCCCTACTCTTCTCCTCCCACCCCCTGGCCCCAACTTTCCCTTTTCCCTTCTGTTCTCCCCCACCCTGCCCCCCCCCAGCCTCACTCTCCCTGTTTCTCATTACTGTTTGTCTCTGTTCAGTGTCGTTATGAAGACTCCGTGGCCACGAGAGGATAGTCACTGGCGTGGCGTGAGATTTGAAATTTTCGAGCTTAGTAACCTAAGCAAAAAGGAAAGTTGCTTCTTCTAGCATTACAAGTGCACTGATGTACTTGAGTGCAGGTTTTCATGGCCAATGTTAGAGTAAGTCAGGAAGACAGATCCTAAGTATCTAGATTGGTACCTGTTTCCCTCTTTGGGGGTTAACTAGGTTTTTCTTGCAATTGTCCTGTATGACAAACAACGTCTAAGGTTTCAACTCCAGTTTCAGAATCTTCTGCTGGGGGTCCAGGCTGTGTCCAGCAGTCTTGGAGGCTACAACCTCCATTTCTCATCAGCATACGGTCCTTCTCCTAGTCTCATCACCTTTGATTTAAAGTCTTGAGATTTATTCTCCTTGCAGTAAATTAGGTCATGCCACTATACCTGAACTGTTTCTGAACTGGTTACAGTTCAGGCGAACAGGTTTAGATCGATAACATGTGTGTACCGCTCACAGAAAGGAGGTAGAGGTGAAGTTCCCTAAATTTCAGGAAGCCAGAGGGATAGTAAGGGACTGTCCAAAGACCATCTGGGCCAAGGCAGAAGAAAGCAGAGGGAGCTAACAGAATAACAGAACTCACACTTCAGGGTTTATTGTTGTTTGGATGTTTGGGTGTTTTAGTTTGGTCTTAAGAAGAAGGGCAGCGCAAGTCTCATTCACAAAATAATTTTTCTACTCGTGCTGAACTCTTAAAAATTTTTTGGATATTTTCTTTACTTACATTTCAAATGTTATCCCCTTTCCTGGTTTCCCTCTGGAATCCTTCTATCCCTTCCCCTCCTGCCTCTTTGAGAGTATTCCCCCACCACTCCCTCTCATCTCCCCGCCCTGGCATTCCCCTATACTGGTGTATTGAGCCTCACAGGGCCAAGGACCTCTCCTCTTGTTGATGCCTGATAAGGCCGTCTGATGCTACATATACTGATGGAACCACGGGTCCCTCCGTGTGTGCTCTTTGATTGGTGGTTTAGTCTCTGGGAGCTCTGGGGTGTCTGGTTGGTTGATATTGTTCTTCCTGTGGGGTTGCAAACTTGTGGGCAGGGCTATAAGGAAAGATGAAGAGACAACTGACAGATGTGTTTTTCTCTCACATTCTGCTATAGAGAGATGAGGAGGTACTACTTAGAAAGAAAAAAAATAATCACACACACACACACACACACACACACACACACACACACACACCTCTAAAGAGGCATTTGAACTACTGACACTTGTGTTGGTCTCAAAGGGAATTTTTGAACTACTCTAAAGATTTAGGGTATTGTTTATAACTATTCTTGCATTTGTGTGGGGAAAGCCACCACTTTTTTTTAAAAATCCTGTTTATACTATAGAAATGAAATTAAATAATTAATGAGATATAGTTAAAATCATCCTGAATTTCAAGAAAGTGCAGTCAATGGCATAGCCAGGTATTTCTCTTGTTGCTAGGGTTTATTTGCCATGATAATTGAAGCATCTTTTTTTTGTAGAAGCAAATTCTGCGTGCAGGTTTCTGCTCCAAGGTCTAGGTGCCACGCTAGACCACAGTGCCCCTGGCTGATCTTAGGAGGCAGCTGGTTTCTACCAACAGTTTTCTTGACAGCTTTTGGTGCCACTAGCACTGCACCCTCCAGGCAGCTAGTGGCTTCTGGAGACAGAGCCCTTGGACATCTTCAGGACAGCAGCGTTTATTCGGACAATAGTATCCATGTGTCCCAAAGTGAAAATTAAATCCAAACTTCTCTCATCAGGAAACACTTGCCGTCCGTCTTTGAAAACTCAGTGAATCTGGTACTCATGAAATCACAAGTTAGTGAGGTGCAGATGGAAAGGCCAAGTAACATATGTCTTCTTCCTCAAAGAAGCTTCATGTTCATGGCTCAAGAGCATCCCCCAAAGAAAGGGCACGAAGTAACAAAGAAAGTAACGAAACACAAAGAAACAGATACGATGCTCACAAAGCAGAGAGTCATCTCCCGGTTAACCGCAGAGGAATGGCAGGGTACAGAAACAGACTGCCCGGCTCAGGAGCACTCATCCCTAAGAAACACTTAGAAATCTGCAGCCTCACGACCTCCATCCACATGAAATTTGACTTTTGTTTCGTTGATTCAAAGCAGTCCAGCGCGGGATAACAGAGGTTGTGGATAAGTCCTTTGGTGTTTGGAAGGATGGGGTGAGTGTGAAAGAAAAAGAGGCTGAAGGATTGCTCTGGTGTAATGAACTTGAGGATCTACCAGTAAATTAAATGAGGAAAGCCAGGGAGAATAGCCGGTTGAATGCTTGGAGAATATTCCACCCAAGGTGGAGTACAGTTTCAGTTTGAGTTTACATCACAGATAATTTCATGTTGGGTCTTAAGATACACTCCTGTAATAGTAACATTCCAAAGTCAGAGGCACAGTGATCTGGGGTAGGGTTAGCCTGTCCTACATAATAAGTGCAAGGTTAACCTGGGCTACAAAGCCAGTCTCCCTCTGAAACAACAAAAATTAGATCATGTAGTTTTCTCCTAAAGTTATTTTGAATACATCTGTTGGATTCCAGATAATATTCAAGTCGAACCTTGATTGTGTGTTTAATTAAAAAATCTGGCTTACTGGAGTTTGAGTACTATATTAAAAATTTTGAAGTTGTTACATTAAAAAACGTGTCCATAAATATGTAGTAACTTCTAGTTGCACTATCACCATATATCAGCATTATGTTAATTCTTGGCTAATCTGTACCAAGCACCGTGAGATGGTACTTCTATTTGCGTGGCAGTTCAGACAACCACAGTGGAAAGTTTAAGTAAAAGGAGAGGGGGGATGGGTGTGGGAGGAAAGGGAATAACATTTGAAATGTAAGTACAGAGAATACCCAATAAAAAAATTTTAAAAATAAAAAATAAAAAAAAGTACTGAGAGGAGCCACCTGGATGGCTCAGCAGTCAGAGCACTCACACTTGCAGAGGACCCAGAGCACTCACACTTGCAGAGGACCCAGAGCACTCACACTTGCAGAGGACCCAGAGCATTCACACTTGCAGAGGACCCAGAGCACTCACACTTGCAGAGGACCCAGGTTCAGATCTCACCACCCACATGACTGCCCACAGTGACTCTACTACAAAAGGAGGGACCTAATGGTCTCCTCTGTCCACTGTGGGTACCACATACACAGCATACACACATATATGCAGGCATTCAAACATACATACAAGAAAACTCAAATATTTTTAAAGACCTGGGAATACACAGTGCTCATTAGAGCTAGTCAGATCAACGACACTTCAGAGTCCATACTTAAAATTATTAAAATACCTTTTATGCATTCATATTCTCTTTATCCCTATCTGTCTGTCTCTCTGTCTGTCTGTCTGTCTACGATAGCAGTGTGTTAGTCCAGATTGGCACTAAGCACTCTTTGAGCACACTGGTTTTGCATTTTCCCTTTCTCTTTCCTCAGCCTCCGTGTGCTGAGATTATAGGTATCACCATACTTTGATTTGTTTTTATTCACTCTTTTTGAAAGATTTTATTGTTAGGAATGGATCCCATGGCTTTTTCCATGTTAGGCAACTGCTTCACCACTGAGCTGAAATACTCAGCCCATTTAAAAATGCTTTGAAACAGAATCATGTTGAATGGTCCAAGATGGCATTGAATTTATCTTGTGCAAGTCTCCTGAGTAGCTGAAGTAATGGGCCATCATGGCCATTTTACCTTTCATTTATTCAATATTATTAAATACTTAAATATTAACTATCCATGCTCATCCATATAGCCACAAGCATTTATAGTTTGTATTTAGCATGAAGTGTTTGAGAGCATCTTTAGTTGACTTTCACACAAAACAGAAGCAAAATACATTCAAATGTCAATCGTATGCCATCTAACATAACTAATATGTCTTGTTCAACAAGTTATTTGATGTAAGGAAGCCATACCACAGTGCCATCAGAATGTTCGTCAGTAAAACTAAGGCTTACAGTGCTGGTGGGATGGCTCTGGAAGTTGAGTATTTGTTGATTTTTCATAGGATGCAGGCTTACTTCCCAGCATCCACATTGGCTGTCAACCACCTATGGCTATGAGACAGCAGAAGTGAAAAAAAAAAAAAGTTCGTACTCATTTGGGGAGTTAACCTTGCCCGTGTGCTAATGTAGTTAAATTCCAATTCTCTAAGTAGAATCTTTTATTCTATGAAGCCTTTACATGGTTATATAATTCGTTTCAAAGTTATTTCCCCATGTCTGTGACATATTATACAATCAAAGAAATACAAGAAACTATCCCAAAGAGTGAATATACAGGTACCAATATTTCAGGCACCCACATTACTGAGCACAGCTGTGAAGACAGACTACATGTGTTTCTGTCTTTGACTTACATCATAGTCTTCTGTGTCTGTTGGTAATAGCATTGTTACAATCAGGCAGATTATTCGAGAGTTCATTCTTGCTGTCGCCGCTTCATAAATAAATCCAGCTTGTTACCTGCCCTTTCTATTTTGAACTGGCTACATCCAGCCAGGTGAGCCAAAATAGAATAGCTGTACCCTTCTCTCATATTTTCCCAGTCTGTCAGGAGAATCAGGCACTTATACATTATAAAAGATCATTTTTTAAAGAGAAAAAAGTGATTATATTTTAACCTTACTCCTATGCATTAGTAAGTAAAGAACTAGGGAAGTCTGTAAATGAGATTATTTCTTTTCAGGCTCCAATTAACATTAATCAAGAAATCCTCCAACGTTTGGCCCATGTAAGATCCCATGGGATTGTGCTGTTGTTCAAATGAGAAAAATCAATCGTGAAACCAAACTCTCTCCTTTTACTTCAAATTACTAAGAATGAGACAACCATGCTTTTTTCTTTTCTATGATCAAAGGGTCATTTCCCATCCCTTTGTTTCTGGTTGATATTAACTGTTCTAGTCAACTATTACCCGACATTAATTAATCTTCATCGATAATGCCTGTATTTTCTTTTTCTTTCTCTCTCCTTTCTGTCTTTCCTTTCTTTCAAATTGAATGCATCTGGAAAAGAACTGTTTTTGAATGAAGACTTGACATGCATTGGGATTTGAGAGACAGTAAGAGTTTTCTTTCTTTTAGTCCCCTGCCCTGTGGTGTGTGTGTGTGTGTGTGTGTGTGCGCGCGCGCGCACACAGGCACATATGCCACAGTGCACATGTAGAGGATATAGGTTAACCTCAGATGGTAGCCATTGCTTTCTGTTTATTTGAGACGTAGTATCTTGTTGTTAGCTGGCCTGTGAGATCGTGAATGGTCTCCCTTCTCTGCCTCCCAGATCCCCTTAGGAACATTGAGTTCCCAGATAGACACAGACTAACCAAGTCTAGTTTAATGTTGGTCCAGAGGGTCTGAACTTGGGTCCTCACACTTGCATGGCAAATACTTTACCTAATAAGTCCTCTTTATTGTCAAACAATTTCTTTAAAAAAATCTTCATTATATTAAAGTTGAAATGGTGAAATAAAAGCAAAATCTCATTTTCTCTCTTTGAAAGAAATTAATTTAGAAATTAAAAAAGCAATTTAGTGCTAATGGTTTAATAAAGGCCTCTTTGTAAATCAATATTGTTTTCCCCTTTTATTTCTCCTTAAATGTTAATGTAGTAATTTTTTATTTTATTTTTATAGAGAACCATGGAGAAGAATGGAAAGAAGGAGGGAGAAGAGAGAGATACACCTATTTAGTAGCATACAGCTGTTTTATTTCAGAAATGTCAGTCTTTTATGTATTTTCCAATTTTCTATTTTAATCATTAGAATAACGGTACATATCTATTCTTAATTTAAAATTAACTCATAATAAAAAGTTGTGCTAATGCACATCTTAGAAATTTGGTGCCAGAGAAATGTTATTTGCGACACTGTTCTCATTTGATTCCCTTTTAAAGTTCCAGTGCCTAGGATGAAGATTGACTGCCACTCTCAACCAAGGCCTGGGCTTTGTAGAGAAGATTTATTAGCATCAACTGAGTGTAAAGCTGTAATTATCCCTGAGAAAACATTTGTCACTATAAATGCTTGTTTTCAGGTGCCAAACACTTTCCACAACTAGGCTTCAAATAGAAAAGAGGGTCTCATTTCAAGTCTGGTACAGCAGAGTTTCTCAAATGTCACTTCAAAGTCCATAAACTCTGGGCACTTTATAGATGTACCGAAGCTCTGCCTGTGGAAGGCATAGTCAGTTTCTATGAGACTAGAGAGGGAACCACAATAGCGCATCTTAAAACAGTGTTCTGAGGAGGTTCTGCACAAGAAGACCAAGAGGCACTCTGGGAAAGGAGTGTGCAACTTTATGTATCAAGTTGGCTCCATGTCTTTCAGTGTAACATTGAGAGAGCTAAATAGCCCTTCGGTCACATTGCATTTTTCCTGTATACTTCCTTACAGCTTTGACTGCACAAGTTATAAAGAAGAAGAAGAGGAGGAGGAGAAGGAGGAGGAGGACGAAGAAGAAGAAGAAGAAGAAGAAGAAGAAGAAGAAGAAGAAGAAGAAGAAGAAGAAGAAGAAGAAGAAGAAGAAGAAGAAGAAGAAGAAGAAGAAGAAGAAAAAGAAGAAGAAGAAGAAGAAGAAGAAGAAGAAGAAGAAGAAGGATTTTGTTCATACATGATAAATCTTCAAGAAAATAGCATACCTAACATGAAGTTTATGCACATAGCATGAGCTATGTCTTCTCTACGGTTTACAGAAAAGAAAACTACATACTGACAAAATTACATGTACATCCAAGGCCTGTAGTAATTGGGACTCAATCTCTTGATCAGAAAAGAAGACAAGGCATGGTAGACAGCCAAGATCAGGGGACACAAGGGTTAATGCTTCTAAGGCACTGGACAATCAAAGTCCACCCACAAGAAAGACTAAGAAGGCGAAAACACTCCGGAAGTGTCAATTGACAGGTACTCAAATTTGAACAGAGTTTAAAGTGCTTGGTGCACTTAGGGTAGCCTGAAATGACTGCGTATTTACCATATTCGTTAACTTGTCAAGATGTGGAGACTTTAGAAACTGTTCACAAATTAATTAGCCCATTGGTTATTCTTATCTGTGTCACAAATCAGAGGAGTTCAAAAGTCACTCTAATGGTACCCGTGTGTTTCAATTGATTCCAAATGTTGGGTTATTATAGCACTGGCTTTTTAATACGATAATTTATAGCACACATCTCTTGTAATGCAAATTTGTTAGACTAAATTGTGGCCACTAATTTATAATGTATATATATATATATATATATATATATATATATATATATATATATACATACATACATTTTATTTTATTTTTTTGTAATTTAGAGATCAAAATAGGCCTTTGTATATGTCAGATAAATATTCTACCATTGAACAATACCCTTATTCTAGGTTTTTTATATTTTTGTGATTGCTGTATTCTGCTTCCTACTTGAAATTTAAAAACAAACAACCTTCCCTTAGTCAGATTTAGATTAAAAAACTAAACCACTTAATTTACAAGAAGAATGTAAGATATACAGACAAACTAGGCAGAAGTAGACAAGAAGATTTCCTGCTAGGCATTATACATATAATAAAATGGATAAAAATGGTTTTACAAAAACTCAATTTCAAAGAAAATATTTATTGGGAAAGAATAAGCAAAATTTTTGCATGAACTAAGAAGGAAGTAGGGTGCATTAGTTTTGAAGAACTTGAACTAAGCTATGAGAATATATGCTTACACACACACACACATACACACACACACACACACACACACACACACACACACACACAAAGCAGTCCTCCAGTGGCACAATAGATGTCTTATAATTTCATGTAGTTCTCACACTGTCTGACGCTACTGTCAGAACTCACAAGTTAAGAGCTCACTCCCATAAGACAGTTGCTTTAGATCTCATTATGAAATCCAGGCTGCCACTATTTCTCAGTGATAGGTGATAAATCATGTGTCCACGCTCTCCCCTTCTTCGAGTTAGATAATTTGCTAGATTAACTTACAGAGCTCAGGAAGAGGCCTCGCAGAATATTGACCAGCTCATTGCAAAGGGTTCAGCTAAGAGGCAGCACATAGAATGGTCACATGGGACACAGAGGGAGGGATTGGGGCTAGACAGATGACTCAGTAGAGCCACCTCTTCAGAGCACTGGCAGCTCTTCCAGGGAACGTAGTTTAATTCCCAGCACCCATATATCTGCTTACAACGTTTTGTAGCTACAGTTCTAAGGGACCCAATTTTCTACTTCTGTGGCTGCCATGGGCATTAGACATGCGAATGGTACACAGACATAGGTGTAGACTAAACATCCATACAGATAAAATAAAATAAAATAAAATAAATGTCAGTAGGGGAGGGTAGAGCTCCCATACCCACCCTTTTCTGGGTCATTGCATTTCCATAACAGTTTAGCACCCTGAAGCTTATTTACCACATCGTATGTGATAATTTTTATAGTGCTTAATCTTCTACCCATTCCTGAGGCCAGCCAGTACAGCTCTAACAACTCGTTAGTTTTAGTCAAATAACCCCATTCCAAGAATATTTAAGCACCCCACCATAAGATCCCTCTATAAAGAACTCTAGAGTGATCAGTTGAGACAAATAATGTCTAACAAGAAGTTAGACAGGGAAATCTCAGGATTTAATTGCTCTGAGACAGCTGGACAAAATAAATTTCATATCAACCCCATGACACTTACCTTCACATACTGACAGTTCATAGTCACCGAGCTAAGTCACTAAAGTTAGTGTCATGCATTCATCCACAAGGGCACGACTCTATTCTTATCAACAATGGGTTCTAAGTAAACGCATTCACTATTTAAAAAATTCCATTTCCCAAAGACAAATTCTTGGTGTTCTTGCTCAGATGTCGGTGCTTGCTTTAAATGCTGTTGCTTTGTGTGTTTAGCCTGCAGTGTATTTGGAAGTCAGGAAACTGGTAATGGACAGGGGGGTTGGTGGATACATTGAGCTCAGAGAAATAAGAGACGAGGGAAGGTTCAAATGGATAATGGAGTGACAGAGCTGGGAAAGCCAGGGGCTAGGGCGAGCTGAAACAAAGTGAAGCTTGCATGAAGAAGCCACATGGGAGCACATGATCTTTCGGCACAACAAAATATATTTTCAAAAAAGAGGACATTAGAACGTGTGGAATAAGGAGGAATGGCAGGAGGAATGCTGGGAAATAACGGTTTAAACGAGCATGGGGAAAGGAAAGGTAAAACCAAAACAAAGGATGCATGAAAAATTCTCATATTTATATACACATATATAAATACACATATATATTCACACATATACACACACATACACATATATACATATATACACACATATATACATATATTCATAAATACACACATATACTTATATACATATATACACATATATACATATATACACACATATACACATATACATATATACATATATACACACACATATATATACATATATACAATTATATACATATATTTACACATATACACACATATACACATATACATATATACATATATACACATATATATATATACATATATACAATTATATACATATATTTACACATATACACATATATACATATATACTTATATACATATATATACACACATATACATGCATATATAAATACACACTATATATACACATATATACACACATATATACTTATATACATATGTACAATTATATACATATATATATACATATATACTTATATACATATATATACACACACATAAATACACACATATATACTTATATACATATATACATACACTGGCTTATAAGATAATAATTTCTAAAGGAGTATTTATTTATTTATTTATTTGTTTGTTTGTTTGTTTGTTTATTCACTTATTTATATCACAAGTACTGCCCCCTCCATTTTTCCCCTTCATTGAATCCTTCCTCTATCCTCCCTCCTCTTTTTCTCTGAGAGGATGGGGTCCACTTGGGTATGTCCCCATTCTGGTGCATTAAGTCTCTAAGTCTGTCAGCTTGGACACATTCTCTCACATTGAGGCCAGGCAAGGCAGCCTGCTGGAGAAGACACCACAGTCAGGATACAGCACTCTAGTTACCGGGGGCTCACACGGAGATTGAGCTGATTTCACATGGGAAACAATGCTGCTCCCGAAAGACCTGGGTTTGTTAAATAAAAAACTGTCGGGCACAGATTATCTTTCTACTAGTTCCTGTGTAGGAAGCCCTCAGAGGTAGACGAAACAAGGACTGTCACCATAGCTCTTGTCTGCTTCTGACGGCCAGTTGATGGGATCTTATTGCTGAAGACAACACACACTTTTGTTGCAAGGCATAGAGATATCAGTCTTGAACTAACCAGGGAACTTTCTCCTGGATGGAAGGCTATCTCTGTGCTTGAAGGCATTATACTGGCTTCTAAGGACGAAGACTCTGGATCTTACACAGTGCTGTACCTGCTGCTGTACTCACAACCTGACAGGCACAATGCGCCCAGTGGTACTATAATGGCCAAACTGCTTATAGACCAGTCAACCATTCACATGATTGGATTTCAGGCCTGTTCCATTTGACAAAAGTCATGACTGGCGAAGTAAACATGGCTAAAGGCCATAATGATGAAAGCCATAGGCCCTAGGGGAGAACCCATTGATGTGTTGTTAAGTGATCATGTTGTCAACTCACTTCTAAACACTTATGGTTATATTCAGCGATATGCATAGCTCTGAAACTTGTTCAGACAGGTTTCTTATTACCATGGGTATCAGTTGATACAGAGACTCATAATTGATCACGGAAAGGCTCAGGAAACATTGCCAAAGGTGAGCAGAGAAATAGATGAGGTTGAGGACAGCAAAGTTTGCTGTGAAATTCTGACTGCTGGACATAACGTGGCCATTGCATATGAGCTCATAGTAACTGTGTTTGTCCACATGAGACCACTACCAGATGCTTTCTTTATATCCCACTTTTTTTTTTCTGACGAACTAATGGCATATGACAGCTTAAGAGTGAGGGTCACTTTTCTTTAGGAACAGCCATTGGTTGCTCGTATCCCAGTGACACCACCCACACGTGTATGTGGGCAGCATTAATTGCACATATTGTATTATTTTATTAAAAATATAAAGTTGATAGGTATGTTGGGAGGTACACAGATAGAGCTGGAGGAAGGAAGGAAGGGATGGTATGACCAAAAAAAAAATGTATATCTGTTTGTCTGTCTGTCTGTCTGTCTGTCTATCTATCTATCTATCTATCTATCTATCTATCTATCTATCTATCTATCTATCTATCTTCCTATCTGTCTATCTATCTATCTATCTATCTATCTATCTATCTATCTATCTATCTATCTTCCTATCTTTCTATCTATCTATCTTCCTATCTATCTATCTATCTATAGTGTATGAAATTTTATATATATAGTGTGTATATATATAAATATATTATATATAATATACATACATTGTATGTATAAAATTTTCAAAAACAACTAAAGTAAATAGTTAAAATATAAAAGCAGAGAACTTAAAAAAAATTCTTTCCCAACAAGAGAAAACAAAACAAGCAAAAAAACTAAAAAACAAACCACTTAAGTGGGAAACAAGACAGCTTCATTGGCTTTTTTCCCCCCAAAGGATTAGACTTAATTACATTTATTGACCAAACACCAAACTGTGTAGTAGATGTAAAACCGAATAAACACACAAACAAAAAAAGAAATTCTCCCTCAAACAAATAGACAAAACCAAACATTTCTAAAAAGGAAAATGGTTGTGAGTCCAGTGCTGTATGGTTTTTCCTTCTGCAGCTGGACTTTTAAGGGCTGGGATGGAAATGACTCAGGCCTGTATCCAGGCACAGACTCCTCAGAATCAGATGCATTTCTTCTTCCTAATCTTTGAACAGATTATATTTCATCCTTTTCCTGTCCCTTAGGCCAGATTTAAGAACACAAACTGGGAAAAGATACAAATTCTATTTGCTGAAATTGTCAATTGTTCACTGAAGCAAAAGACAAAACCAAGAACAAACAAGAAAACCAAACCTTTGGCAATGACTTTCTCTTAAGACAGACAGATGAAATGATACTTTTACTAAGGTTTGGATTTGCTGAAATCCAAACTTTGTAACATTTACATTGTATCAAGTTCATATTGCTTCAATATCCTTAATATGCTAATCATATGACTTCTTAACTTTATGAACTTTTTAACTGTAGGAAAAAATTAACTTTCTGGACCAAAGTAGAAAAACAAAATTTAAGTTTTCATGGCAAGTTAGAGAGTGTTTCTCCCTGCTCCTATGACATAAATTTTAGTCATCTACCAGCTTTGACTGTCCTGGAAAGAAGGAAGGAGACATTCTGGGCAGGGCAAAGATGAACACAATATGTCTTCTCTTCAGTAGCTGCTTAGAACTCCTAAAGATGGTGGTGCAAGTATCTTACAGGTTTTGGAGAAAGATAATTAGGCTAGACTTTTGGATTCTTTTTTTTTTTTTTTCTGGAATCCTGGTACCCTTGTGTCTACTACTTTTGTTCTCAACATGCATTTTATTGAAAAATCAGGATAAGGGTCAGGGAAAACCACCTATTTTTCAACTTCCCCTTTTCCTCTTTCCCCGAGACTGCTGTTTACAACTGGGAGGCTTTCACACAGTTCATTCCACCTAAGAAGTATCTACCCTCAGTGTCACGTGAACAGTACTTTGAGGGAAAACAGAAATTGCAAAGGAAATGGTC